>NC_057811.1:421621768-421921768 GCF_018294505.1 Triticum aestivum | reverse complement strand
CGCCATTTGCAAACCGTGCATCCGTTTCCGGTGATCTTTATATCGATTTCGACCAAAATCATCTCATCTTTCCAGTGGCATACTTGGTTTGCCAAGTTTCTTCCTTGTTCATCCTTTTTCTTCTGGAGCACGCATACGCATCGCATATCATGCATGTAGTGCATCATGTTGCTTGTGCATTTCCCGTGATTGATTGTGGTTCCTTTGCTTGTGTTCTTGCTGTGGGTAGAGCCGGGAGACGAGTTCGTGAATGAGGAACCTGTTGAGTATGCTTACGAGGATTAAGCTTTCGACAACTCTGAGAACCTTGCAGGCAAGATGACCATACCCTCGAAATCACTTCTATCTTTGCTTTGCTAGTTGTTCGCTCTATTGCTATGCTGCACTACCTACCACTTGCTATATCGTGCCTCCCATATTGCCATGTCAAGCCTCTAACCATCCTTTCCTAGCAAACCGTTGTTTGGCTAAGTTACCGCTTTTGCTCAGCCCTTCTTATAGCGTTGCTAGTTGCAGATAAAGTTGAAGTTGGTTCCATGTTGGAACATGGATATTTTGGAATATCACAATATCTCTTATTTAATTAATGCATCTATATATTTGGTAAAGGGTGAAAGGCTCGGCCTTATGCCTGGTGTTTTGTTCCACTCTTGCCGCCCTAGTTTTCCATCATACCGGGATTATGTTCCTTGAGTTTGCGTTCCTTACGCGGTTGGGTGATTTATGGGACCTCCTTGACAGTTCGCCTTGAATAAAACTCCTCCAGCAAGCCCAACCTTGGTTTTACCATTTGCCACCTAAGCCTTTTTCCCTTGGGTTTTCGCGAACCCGAGGGTCATCTTTATTTAACCCCCCCCCCCCCGGGCCAGTGCTCCTCTGAGTGCTGGTCCAAACTAGAGCACCGTGCGGGACCGTCCCTTGGCAACTTGGGTTACGTTGGTACATGTACGCTTCGCTTATCCGGTGTGCCCTGAGAACGAGATATGTGCAGCTCCTATCGGGATTTGTCGGCACAGTCGGGTGGTTTTGCTGGTCTTGTTTTACCATTGTCGAAATGTTTTGTAAACCGGGATTCCGAGACTGATCGGGTCTTCCCGGGAGAAGGTTTATCCTTCGTTGACCGTGAGAGCTTATAATGGGCTAAGTTGGGACACCCCTGCAGGGTATTATATTTCGAAAGCCGTGCCCACGGTTATGTGGCAGATGGGAATTTGTTAATGTCCGGTTGTAGAGAACTTGACAATTGACTTAATTAAAATACATCAACCGTGTGTGAAGCCGTGATGGTCTCTTTTCGGCGGAGTCCGGGAAGTGAACACGGTTTGAGTTATGCATGAACGTAAGTAGTTTCAGGATCACTTCTTGATCATTTCTAGCTTCGCGACCGTTGCGTTGCTTCTCTTCCCGCTCTCATTTGCGTATGTTAGCCACCATATGCTTAGTGCTTGCTGCAGCTCCACCTCTTTACACCATCCTTTCCTATAAGCTTAAATAGTCTTGATCTCGCGGGTGTGAGATTGCTGAGTCTTCATGACTCACAGATTCTACCAAAACAGTTGCAGGTGCCGACGATACCAGTGCAGGTGACGCAACCGAGCTCAAGTGAGAGTTCGACGAGGAACGCGGTCGTTACTATGCTTCGTTTCCTGATGATCGGTAGTGGAGCCCAGTTGGGACGATCGGGGATCTAGCATTTGGGGTTATCTTATTTTCATTTGGATTTGACCGTAGTCGGTCTATGTGTGGATTTTGGATGATGTATGAATTAATTTATGTATTGTGTGAAGTGGCGATTGTAAGCCAACTCTCGTTATCCCTTTCTTGTTCATTACATGGGATTGTGTGAAGATGACCCTTCTTGCGACAATACCTACAATGTGGTTATGCCTCTAAGTCGTGCCTCGACACGTGGGAGATATAGCCGCATCGTGGGCGTTACACGTGATCACCTCCCAGAGTGATCACGGCCCAGTAGTATAGCATGGCAGACGGACAAGAGTGTAGGGCCACTGATGGAACACTAGCATCCTATACTAAGCAGTAGGATAGCAGGTAAGGGTAACAACGGTAGCAACAATGACAGGCTATGCAGCAGAATAGGATTAACCAAAAGCAGTAACATGCTACACTATTCTAATGCAAGCTGTATAGAGAAGAATAGGCGATATCTGGTGATCCAGGGGGGGCTTGCCTGGTTGCTCTGGCAAGGAGGGGTCATCGTCGACGTAGTCGATCACAGGGGCGGCATCGGTCTCGGGGTCTACCGGAGAGAAGAGGGGGAAGAAACAATAAATATAAAAGCAAGCATAGCATCACAAAGCATAACATGGCAATATGCTGTGTTGGGGGTGACCTAACGTATGGCTACACGATAAAGGTGAAGGGGAATTCAACCGTGAATGATTTCCCGGTTCCGGACCTGTGTCAGACAGATGACCGGAGGGGGAATGTTCCATGCTCAGGTATTTAGAGGCATCTGACAGGTAAACGGGCCGCGTATTCGGATTCGTTGGATTTTTCTGAGCAATTTTCATGTATAAAGTTTTTCCATCCGAGCTACGCTTTATTTCCTATGATTTTCTAAAGTTTTAATAGTTTTCTGAAATTATTTAAATTAATAGAATTAACAGAAAAGGGACATGACTTCAGCATGACGTGTGGGTGATGTCAGCAGTCAACACAGGTCGGCTGGCCAGGTCAAACCTGACCCGTGGGTCCAGCGGGACCCACATGTCAGCCTCTGTTAGCTTAACAGTGGATTAAACTAATCTAACTAAGCAAATTAGGGGTGTAGGCCCCATATGTCAGTGAGTGTTTAGGCTAGTATAGTTACTTGTTTTGATAAAAGTGTTTATTAAACTAATTATCAGAGTGGGGGCCCACATGTCTGTGACAGAAGCCGGCCCAGTCAGCGTTGACCTCGGTCAACTGGTCAAAGTGGGGCACCTGGGCCCACCAGTCAGTGGCCCAGGCGGTGCCACGCGGGTGCCATGTCGGTGACGTCACCGGAATCACACAGGCGACCATTCCCGCGGCCGAAGTTCGCCGGAGTTGCTCGGATTTCCCGCACAGTGCACCATTCCGCGCGTTTTTGGTGGCGTTCGAACGAGTAGATCGTCCCGCGTCGATCTAGAGTGATCCCAGGTGCGGGGGTGGCCGGAGTGGAGCAAAACGACGACCGCGGGTGGCGCCAGAATACGGGCATCTCCGAAAACCATGCTACGGGCTGTGTTCTAGCTAACAAACGGCACTAGCGGGCTCTACGGACCTCCAGCAACTCGACGGAGGCCACGGCTTGGCTCGGAGATGGACGGGGTGAGCGCAACGAGCTCACGGACGAGGCCGCATGCGGCAATGGCGACGGAGGCACCGCAAGCCATCTACGGTGCATGAGGAGGAACCAGAGGAAGGAGGAGGGTGCAGAGGCTTACGGCGCGGCACACAGAGGCCCTCGAGTGAACGGGAACGCAGAGGGGAGGCGGAATCGATTGCGATAGACGACGTCGCCGTAGGTTGGGGAAAAGCTTGACCCGGCCGCTGCAGGGTACTCCAGCTCGTCCTGAAGCGCGGGGTCGATGAGGACGACGTAGAGGGAGCTCGGGGACTCGGCGACTCAACGAACGGTGGTCGGGGCCACGCCTACGGCGAGGCTTCGGCGGCGATCTCGCTCGGGCGAGGGGTGAGCAGAGAGAGAGAGAGCGGCTGAGATGGAGAGGGGAGTGGGTGGAGGTAGGTGGGGGGGCCTCGGTGGAGGCCTTATCCACCCAGTAGCGCTGTCGGCGAGCTGGCTCGGCGGCGACGGTGGGTGCGCCTCGGTCGCTTGAACAGAGAATGGGGGAGAAGGAGGAGGCCGTGGTGGGCTGGGCTCTAGGCACTGTGCACTTAGGCCAGTGCACAGTGGCCTTTTTCTATTTTCTTTGTACAGAAAAAATGCTATGCATTATTTGAGCTGCCAAAAGGAGTTCTGTAAAATGTGGGACTTGGCCAAATAAATACATTACAATATTTGGCACCTGCCACAAAAAGTTTGGGAGGAGTTTGAATTGTTTTGGATTTTTCACAAATGGAAAAGCATTAAAAAATGTTGATTTGGAACTGCATTAATTTCCAGGGGAAATTAGCTATCTCAAATGATGTTGAATCACTCATGACATTTAGTTAGTGAAAAATTGCAACCCAGCGAACATTTTTGTTTTACTGTTTGGAGAAATAATGTATTTGACTTTATTTTAAAATTGAATTTGAATTGGTTTCGAATCAAAGTGAGATTAGCAACAATAATAGTGATGACTTGGCATCATTAGTAGGGGATTACTGTAGCTTGATTATCCGGGTGTTACAATTCTCCTCCACTACAAGAAATCTCGTCCCGAGATTTAAGAGGTGGAGTAAGGGGGAAGCTATAAGGACGAATGTCTGAAAGGATGAGCATCCGGAAGTTATCTCAAGAAATGAGATTTTATAAGCACCAGGACGCATCGAGAGTGCTATACGGAGATTCAACAAGTTTTAACCAGGTAGGCATCCAGCTGATGCCTAGAATAGGTGATGAAGGGGTTCAGAGCAAAGAAGAATAATGTTGCCTCTGATACCGAAATGAAACATGGTGAGGAAGTTAGCTTGTGTATTACATACGAAGCCGAGTGCCAAGAATATTTCGGAATCAAGGTTGTACAGGAGAGTCAGGTTTCGATCCTGTGGAACTGTGGGTTATGGGCCCACCATGTGGGTTAAGGGGTAGAAAGGGGGATGGCATCTTGCATGGTCATGATAGTAAGGCATGTCAGAGAAAAATCTGTCAGTTATGTTGGCAACAACGTTGGTACCAAGGGCGAGGGACAAAGAGAACCATTTTCCTGCTCGTTGAAACGAGGCGGGCCAATAGGCAAAGTCCTCGTCCATCGGTGGTTACCGGAATGTCAACAACTATAGTAACAGGGTCTTACTGACACGGTTCTACACCATGGTGTTTACATAAGCAGAAAAAATATTACTGCTTAGATCATATAGATCACAAGAAAGGTTAAACAAAACAATGGGAAGGAAAAGGCGATTATCAGATTAAACAGAACAATGGAAATGAAAATGTGTTTAAACACATATTTCAAGGGTATATCCTTCCCAAGGACAAGCAGAGCATGATATCCATGACAGGATATAATGTAGAAAACTCTTTAGGTAAGGGGAGAGAAATTTCATGACATTACCCATATAGCGGTGTTTGGATAGTTGATCAGGAAACATTTAGCATTGGGCTTCAAATTCTCCTATTGAAAATCGGAGTACCATAGGCATGCTTCGAGATAGCATTGACATGGTCATCAGGTGAAGATCGGACTTTGGAAACACAAAGGATCCATCAGGAATAACTTTTAGAATAAGTCTTACAATTTCCTCATGGAAAGAATGGATAACCTTGCTAAAAATGAAAACTATAACAATGGGTCCTCCGGCCCGGTGCGCTAGGCAAGACATCACCTTGCTGGGCTATACAAAGTCCAATGTTACGGCTTTTGGAAAATTTCCCAACCATCATATTTGGCCGAGATTCAGTTCTGATTGGTGTCAGGATACCTCAGACTCATGATGCGTGAGAAGGAAGGGGTGCAACACAATTTTACGAGATGGAGTTGCAAGATTCTCGGGAAATGAATTATGGAAGCAAGTTCCGAATCATGAGTTCATCATTTAACCAAGGAGAGGACGAGGAGGTGGCTGATGAACTCAGCGACAATTCATTCAGATTTTCAAAAGATGGATTTCCACACTTATGTGAACAAGGAGATAACATTTGTCAGATCAAATGATGTAATGAGGTATGCTCGAGGAAGCCATACACAGTTAAACATTGGTTGAAAGGTGCACCCGAAATATGGACTTAGGTATCATGATCAATGTTAGTATGGTGATTCGATAACCAATGGTCTAAGAATGAAATATCGACCATTAACTTCAAAGCAATAGGGTTGCTAGAAGTTTTGAAGACGCACATCATAGTTCAATTGTCGGTTTTCCGGTTAGAAACAACACGGGGACCAAGGAATGAACGGATATGGCAAGAAGTATCACCTATAACAAGATCTCTTAAGAGGTGGTGAAATTCTCACGACTTTCTTGACATAGAAGATGGTAATACTCCAAGGTAAAGAAGAACAAATGCTGGGTAGCAAGGATCTCAAGGTATAATGTAAAACACGAACAATTTGTGTTAAACAGAAGGCAATAAAGTGGTCGATGATAACACACATCATCGAGGGCAAGGATGGTATTTCTCAACAAGAATTCAACTGATATGTTGGAAGAGCTCAGAATGTTGACGAGCACGACACAATTGTCGAGAGATTTCAGGAAGATGTAATCGATCGGCGATGACATCAAGTCAAAGGAATGATGAAGCGAAAAGTTATTGGAACCACGGATGCGACACAAGCTCAAAATCAAGCTTGTTATTCGAGGTGAATTGATAAAATGAGGAAGGTCGACGTAAGCTTCGCTCATCGTTGAAAGTTGTGCTCCGGGAATAAGGACCATGTAGCACAGTTAAATTAGCACGATAATGATATAGCCGATCAGGCTAGCAATGATGTGACGGAGTACCACTCCAATTAAGAATTTTCAAGAGGTAGTGCAATGACACAATATCATCGAGATAACATGAGGCAATACTTGAAGGTAGATCAAATTAGAGGTTGGACAGATGAAATGATCTGCAGAAGACAAGTATTTTAACTTGTCCAGGAAATGGAATTAAGGAGAAACTATGGTCGGAACCACGGTTATGAATGATCAAACCACCGATACAAGATGAACTTATAACAAGGGGTAATCATTTTTACGAGCAGCTTCCACGATAAGTTCTACATCGGGTCCATGGGCATGAACACAAAGGTTCAAGGTCGACTCCCACTTCTTCAATGCATAACCTTTCATTCACTCCTCGTTTTCGAAGAAATTGTAGTGCAGAAGATTTATCTGGCGAAGTACCAGAGGAGTAAGTCTCACATCTCTTTTGAGTTCACACGGATTAGGGAAGGCATAAGTTTAACCCGTAGGGGTATCTTAGGAACACCTACCACTAACTTCCAGAGCATATAATATCAGCTCAATAGCATAGCATGGTTGACAATAACCAGAGGATAGAATTTACCGAAGGCAATATGTATCAGGGGAAGAGCGCACGAGATTTTGAATATGACGGACATTGCTGGATAATAATCCAACAAAGGATTCAGCGGTTCTCAATGGATCTGATGTGAGTATCAGTACTCAATCGGAAAGAATGCAAAGGCATCAGATTATAGAAACAGCTGAATAATTCGACATTCAAGTTGAAGGGAACTAGGTGGACAATCAATTACAACATGATTGGCCGAGATCCAACTCATGTCCAGAATGACGTATGAGCAGGAAGGTCAAATTTCAGGGTTCAAGACAAAGGATGTTAATGAATATTGCTGGGCATATGGATTTAACCACTATGCAGGCAGACAAGACTTTCGGGAGCACTAGGCTGCAGAGGATCTTTGGGAGATCGAATTGCATTCAAAGAATTTTGTGAGACATATGATCAACTGGGGATGAACAATCCCCGATAAGTGTGAGGAATTATTCGTAGGGTTATTCAGGCGGAAAAGAGATGCAAGGCAGTCGGAAAAGGATTCTCAAAAGCCAGAGAATACTTTCGGGTATCTTGTAATAACAAGAACAACTAGGGATGGAAGTATGAACGGCGAGGTACGCAGTTATCCATAAGGATTCAACGGTGTTAAGGGATTGCAAAAGAAATGAACACAAGTTCTCGGGAGTAGATCAGAGAGTATCTTTGAAGTCTTCTCTTGAAGCAGGCAACCATCCAAAATGAAGGCGATCTCCGGGAAAGTCGTTACGAGAACCTAATGTAGTTAGCAAATTCATTTAATCTGAATAGAAGAGAGAAAAGAGTCCCAGAATAAAGATCGAGGAGTAAAAGATGCTACTACCACCCATTTGTGATGTGGGCCCGTAAGCCACACAATCAGTGTTAGTAAAAGTTTTTCAAGGACTAGACTCGACTTCGGCCAAGGAGTTGGAAAGGGGCTACCTACAGGCAGTCAGCTCTAATACCAACTTGTGACGCCCCCGATTCAATCGTACACTAATCATACACGCAAATGTGTACGATCAAGATCGAGGACTCATGGGAAGATATCACAACACAACTCTAGACACAAATTAAAGTAAACAAGCTTTATATTACAAGCCAGGGGCCTCGAAGGCTCGAATACATAAGCTCGAAAACACAAGAGTCAGCGGAAGCAATAATATCTGAGTACACACATAAGTTAAACAAGATTGCCTTAAGAAGGCTAGCACAAAAGTAGCAACGATCGAAAAGGCAAGGCCTCCTGCTTGGGACCTCCTAACTACTCCTCGAAGCCGAACTCCACGTAGAATCATCCTCGCGATCTCTAGCTCCTGGACTCCAGCATCTGGTTGCGACAACCAGGTAGAAAGGAAAGGGGGGAAATTGGGAGAAAAGCAACCGTGAGTACTCATCCAAAGTACTCGCAAGAAAGGAGCTACACTACATATGCATGGGTATGTGTGTAAAGGGCCATATCGGTGGACTGAACTGCATAATGCCAGAATAAGAGGGGGATAGCTAATCCTGTCGAAGACTACGCTTCTGGCCACCTCCATCTTGCAGCATGTAGGAGAGAGTAGATGGTAAGTTCACCAAGTAGCATCGTATAGCATAAACCTACCCGGCGATCCCCTCCTCGTCGCCCTGTTAGAGAGCGATCACCGGGTTATATCTGGTACTTGGAAGGGTGTGTTTTATTAAGTATCCGGTTCTAGTTGTCATAAGGTCAAGGTACAACTCCGGGTCGTCCTTTTACCGAGGGACACGGCTATTCGAATAGATAAACTTCCCTGCAGGGGTGCACCACATTTCCCAACACGCTCGATCCCATTTGGCCAGACACACTTTCCTGGGTCATGCCCGTCCTCGGAAGATCAACACGTTGCAGCCCCACCTAGGCTCAACAGAGAGGTCAGCACGCCGGTCTAAATCCTATGTGCGCAGGGGTCTGGGCCCATCGCCCATTGCACACCTGCACGTTGCGTACGCGGTCGGAAGCAGACCTAGCCCCCTTAATACACGCGCGAGCTTACTGTCCAATGCAGCGCGCGCCACTCAGTCGCAGACGTCAAAAAGAGCTTCGGCTGATACCACAACGCCGAGTGCCATAACTGTTCCCGCGTAGTTGGTTAGTACGTATAGACCAAATGGCCAGACTCAGATCAAATACCAAGATCTTGTTAAGCGTGTTAAGTATCCGTGAACGCCGACCAGGGCCAGGCCCACCTCTCTCCTAGGTGGCCTCAACCTGCCCTGTCGCTCCGCCACAAAGTAACAATCGGGGGCCGTCAGGAACCCAGGCCCACCTCTACCGGGATGGAGCCACCTGTCCTTTCAGACCCCTCATCAGAATCACTTGCGGGTACTCAACGAGCTGACCCGACTTTAGTCACCACATGTGTCATGTATATAAAGTATATAGTATATACCCGTGATCACCTCCCGAAGTGATCACGGCCCAGTAGTATAGCATGGCAGACGGACAAGAGTGTAGGGCCACTGATGGAACACTAGCATCCTATACTAAGCAGTAGGATAGCAGGTAAGGGTAACAACGGTAGCAACAATGACAGGCTATGCAGCAGAATAGGATTAACCAAAAGCAGTAACATGCTACACTACTCTAATGCAAGCTGTATAGAGAAGAATAGGCGATATCTGGTGATCAAGGGGGGGGCTTGCCTGGTTGCTCTGGCAAGGAGGGGTCATCGTCGACGTAGTCGATCACAGGGGCGGCATCGGTCTCGGGGTCTACCGGAGAGAAGAGGGGGAAGAAACAATAAATATAAAAGCAATCATAGCATCACAAAGCATAACATGGCAATATGATGTGCTGGGGGTGACCTAACGTATGGCTACACGATAAAGGTGAAGGGGGAATTCAACCATGAATGATTTCCCGGTTCCGGACCTATGTCAAACTGATGACCGGAGGGGGGAATGTTCCATGCTCAGGTAGTTAGAGGCATCTGACAGGTAAACGGACCGCGTATTTGGATTCGTTGGATTTTTCTAAGCAATTTTCATGTATAAAGTTTTTCCATCCGAGCTACGCTTTATTTTCTATGATTTTCTAAAGTTTTAATAGTTGTCGGAAATTATTTAAATTAATAGAATTAACAGAAAAGGGACATGACTTCAGCATGACGTGTGGGTGACGTCAGCAGTCAACACAGGTCGGCTGACCAGGTCAAACCTGACCCGTGGGTCCAGCGGGACCCACATGTCAGCCTCTGTTAGCTTAACAGTGGATTAAACTAATCTAACTAAGCAAATTAGGGGTGTGGGCCCCATATGTCAGTGAGTGTTTAGGCTAGTATAGTTACTTGTTTTTATAAAAACGTTTATTAAACTAATTATCAGAGTGGGGGCCCACATGTCTGTGACAAAAGCCGGCCCAATCAGCGTTGACCTCGGTCAACTGGCCAAAGTGGGGCACCTAGGCCCACCAGTCAGTGGCCCAGGCGGTGCCACGTCGATGACGTCACCGGAATCACACCGGCGACCATTCCCGCGGCCGAAGTTCGCCGGAGTTGCTCGGATTTCCCGCACAGTGCACCATTCCGCGCGTTTTCGGTGGCGTTCGAACGAGTAGATCGTCCCGCGTCGATCTAGAGTGATCCCAGGTGCGGGGGTGGCCGGAGTGGAGCAAAACGACGACCGCGGGCGGCGCCAGAATACGGGCATCTCCGAAAACCACGCTATGGGCTGCGTTCTAGCTAACAAACGGCGCTAGCGGGCTCTACGGACCTCCAGCAACTCGATGGAGGCCACGGCTTGGCTCGGAGATGGACGGGGTGAGCGCAACAAGCTCGCGGACGAGGCCGCATGCGGCAATGGCGACGGAGGCACCGCAAGCCATCTACGGTGCATAAGGAGGAACCAGAGGAAGGAGGAGGGTCCAGAGGCTTACGGCGCGGCACACGGAGGCCCTCGAGTGAACGGGAGCGCAGAGGAGAGGCGGAATCGATCGCGGCAGATGACGGCGACCGAGGTTGGGGAAAAGCTTGACCCGGCCGCTGCAGGGTACTCCAGCTCATCCTGAAGCGCGGGGTCAATGAGGACGACGTAGAGGGAGCTCGGGGACTCAGCGACTCAACGAACGGTGGTCGGGGCCACGCCTACGGCGAGGCTTCGGCGGCGATCTCGCTCGGGCGAGGGGTGAGCAAAGAGAGAGAGAGAGCGGCCGAGATGGAGAGGGGAGTGGGTGGAGGTAGGTGGGGGGCCTCGGTGGAGGCCTTATCCACCCAGTAGCGCTGTCGGCGAGCTGGCTCGGCGGCGACGGTGGGTGCACCTCGGTCGCTTGAACAGAGAATGGGGGAGAAGGAGGAGGCCGTGGTGGGCTGGGCTCTAGGCACTGTGCACTTAGGCCAGTGCACAGTGGCCTTTTTCTATTTTCTTTTTACAGAAAAATGCTATGCATTATTTGAGCTGCCAAAAGGAGTTCTGTAAAATGTGGGACTTGGCCAAATAAATACATTACAATATTTGGCACCTGCCACAAAAATTTTGGGAGGAGTTTGAATTGTTTTGGATTTTTGACAAATGGAAAAGCATTAAAAAAATGCTGATTTGGAACTGCATTAATTTCCAGGGGACATTAGCTATCTCAAATGATGTTGAATCACTCATGACATTTAGTTAGTGAAAAATTGCAACCCAGCGAACATTTTTGTTTTACTGTTTGGAGAAATAATGTATTTGACTTTATTTTAAAATTGAATTTGAATTGGTTTCGAATCAAAATGAGATTAGCAACAATAATAGTGATGACTTGGCATCATTAGTAGGGGATTACTGTAGCTTGATTATCCGGGTGTTACACACCCTATGTTATAATCGTTGCATGATGAATGCCATCCGATATAATTATCCATCATTGATCCATTGCCTACGAGTTTGTTTCATATTGATCTTTGCTCCGTTACTTTTCCGTTGCCGCTGTTACGATTGCTACAAAACTGCTACTGTTACTTTTGCCACTATTATCGTTACTTCCATACTACTTTGCTACTAAATACTTTGCTGCAGATATTAAGTCTTTCTGGTGTGGTTGAATTGACAACTCAGCTGCTAATACTTGAGAATATTCTTTGGCTCCCCTTGTGTCGAATCAATAAATTTGGGTTGAATACTCTACCCTCGAAAACTGTTGTGGTCCCCTATACTTGTGGGTTATCAAGACCTTTTTCTGGCGCCATTGCCGGGGAGCATAGCTCTATTCTTTCAGTCACTTGGGATTTATATCTATTGATCACTATGAGGAATTTGAAAGATCAAAGAACTAAGATTTTCCCCTCAACTACGAGGGGAGGTAAGGAACTGCCGTCTAGCTCTGCACTTGATTCTCCTTCTGTTTTGAGTAAACTTGTGACACCTACACCTGCTATTGATTCCGATACGTTGCATGATATTGATGATGCCACTTCTGCTATGCATGATGCTTATGATGAAACTACTTTTCTGCTTGATAATACTGTGCCACTAGGTGAATTTCTTGATGAACAACTTGCTAGGGTTAGAGAGAATGAAATTACTAAAACTGATGATATAATTGAAACTGATGATTATGATTCTCCCCCTAGATATGAATTGCCTGTTGTACCTGAGGGTTATGTTATGGATGAAGAAACTGCTAGAGACTTCTTTGCTTGCAATGATAGAGAGGATCTTAAGAAACTGTTAGCTAAGCTGAAAGAAAAATCCTTGAATGAAATATGATCCTGCTTTTGCTACTTCACCTATCTTTGTTACTGATAAGGATTATGAATTCTCTATCGATCCCGAGTTAATTACTTTGGTTGAATCTGATCCTTTTCATGGTTATGAATCTGAAACTGTTGTGGCACATCTCACTAAATTGAATGATATAGCCACCCTTTTGCTGATGAGGAAAAAATTCGCTATTACTATATTCTTAAATTGTTTCCTTTCTCATTAAAGGGTGATGCTAAGTTATGGTTTAACTCTCTTGCTCCTGGTTGTGTGCGTGATTTATTACTTCTCTCAAATATATTTCCCCGCTCATAAGAAACAAGTTGCCTTAAGGGAAATATTTAATTTTGTGCAAATTGAAGAAGAGAGTCTCCCACAAGCTTGGGGGAGGCTTCTCCAATTACTTAATGCTTTGCCTGATCATCCTCTCAAGAAAAATGAAATACTTGATATCTTTTATAATGGACTAACCGATGCTTCCAGAGACCACCTGGATAGTTGTGCTGGTTGTGTTTTCAGGGAAAGAATTGTTGAGCAAGCTGAATTGCTACTGAATAATATATTGAGTAATGATAATGATTGGACACTTCCTGAACCAACTCCGAAGCCAACTCCGAAGAAAAGGGGTATTCTATTTCTCAGCCCTGAAGATATGCAAGAGGCAAAGAAATCTATGAAAGAAAAAAGTATTAAAGCTGAAGATGTTAAGAATTTACCGCCTATTGAAGAAATACATGGTCTTGATAACCCGACACAGGTAGTAGAGGTAAACTCTCTCCATAGATTTGATGAAGGTGATATTCCTCATAATAAGTTTGCTAGTCAATGCTTTGACGAGTTTGATAATTTTATTGTTAAACAAGGAAACTTCAATGCTTATGTTAGTAGACGATTGAAACGTAATGCTTACATGCTTGACCACTTGGGTGATTATATGAGTAGAACTGTTAATGATCTTAAGCTTGTTAGTAAACATGCTTCCATGGTTGCAACTCAAGTAGAACAAGTACTTAAGGCACAAGATGATTTGCTTAATGAGTTCAATAGTAAGAACAATGATAATGTTGTTAGGGTTATGACTAGAGGTGGTAAAATGACTCAGGAATCTTTGTATCCTGAGGGCCATCCTAAGAGAGTTGAGCAAGATTCTCGGAGAACTAATACTGATACACCTAGTCCTAGTAATAAAAAGAAGAAGAAAACTGATAGGACTTTGCATGCTAGTGAACCTACTATAGACACACCTGAGAATCCCAATGATATTTCTATTTCTGATGCTGAGATACAATCTGGTGATGACCATGAACCTAGTAATAATATTAATAATGATGTTCATGTTGATGCTCAACCTAGTAATGATAATGATGTAGAGATTGAACCTGTTGTTGATCTTGATAACCCACAATCAAAGAATCCACATTATGATAAGAGAGACTTGCTTGCTAGGAAACATGGTAAAGAAAGAGAACCACGGGTTCAGAAACCCATGCCCTTTCCTCCTAAACCATCCAATAAAAAGGATGATGAGGATTTTGAGCGCTTTGCTGAAATGATTAGACCTATCTTTTTGCGTGTGCGTTTGACTGATATGCTTAAAATGCCTCCTTATGCTAAGTATATGAAAGATGTTGTTACTAATAAAAGAAAGATACCGGAAGCTGAAATTTCCACCATGTTTGCTGATTATACTTTTAAGGGTGAAATACCAAAGAAACTTGGAGATTGGAGTACCAACTATACCATGCTCCATTAAAAAAACTATGTTAAAACTGCTTTATGTGATCTTGGAGCCAGTGTTAGTGTTATGCTTTTCTCTTTGTATCATAGACTAGAATTGAATAAGTTGACAACTACTGAAATCTCTTTGCAAATGGCTGATAAATCAACTGCTATACCCATCGGTATTTGTGAGGATGTGCCTGTTGTGGTTGCAAACGTTACCATCACCGTCACCACGCCATCGTGCTGACGGAACTCAACTACTTCCTCGACACCTTGCTGGATCAAGAAGGCGAGGGACGTCATCGCGCTGAACGTGTGCAGAACTCGGAGGTGTCGTACATTCGATACTTGATCGGTCGGAGCTAAAAGAAGTTCGACTACATCAACCGCGTGGTCAAACGCTTCCGCTTTCGGTCTACGAGGGTACGTAGACACACTCTCTGGAATGTGATTGTGATTTTTTTTGCATTGCTGTGCATGTAGAAACTCACCATTTCTGGAATCGTCTTACTTGTGATGTTCTATCCAATTTAAACACAAGATGGTAGCCTGGAATCAGTAACCAGAGCCCCTGTATTTGACTATATTTGTAGAGAAACTCAATATGAAAACCGAGCCATGAGACAGGAATGCTCCTATAGTCCTATGCCTCTTATGAAAAATTACAAACAAAAGATTTTCATGCAAAGATCATTAATCTGAAGTTCTTTCAAGTATGACAACCAAAGCATGAGGCACGAATCCTTCTGCTCTCCTTACAATTTTCATATACATATAAACAAAATATTGGAATCATACTGACCAAGTACCATCGAACATTATTCATGACTCAGTGACATTGAATCATATGATAAATAAGCAAATACAAGGGTATCATCTCATATGCATGCCTCTGCAACTTAGTACATACCTCAAAATAGATGGCTTGTAAAATGGTAGAATTAACTTCACTCACAGTCTTCAAGTGTTGTGAAACATCCAATAGTTCCCCGTACATGCAGATTTATACATCTTCACAAAGACAAAGAAATATACCAAGTGCTACAGGCTTCTCAAGAAAGGCTTGCTGCAAAATTACCAAAAATTTATATACAAATCAAAAGTAACGTCACAACATGTTATTAATAACAATGGTACAAGAAAAAAAATGTAGCTAACAGCAGGAATTACATTCTGACTAAAACACATAGATCCCAATTATTAACTATAAACATAAAGATCAAGTGAAAGAAAAATTAAAATAGAAACCGCAAATGGTCCTTTGAGATTTATCAAGGAATTATTTGTTATATGGTCAGTGGCCTTCAGTACTACAATGTGATCGATCTTGGTGCTATAAAACTTGCCACTTGCTGCAGAATAAATAATGCTGAGCCTCTGAATTATTTTTCTTCTCGACTGAGCTCGGATGCACTTTGCAAGAATGTTACTGGATGTGTAAAGATCTGGTGTAGAATGTACCAACTGAAAAGATACATGCAGCAAGGGATAATGCCCTGTGACTTGACTATCAGATGGGCAGATGGCGATGGCTCATAATAGATCTGGTCTGCACTTTGTTAATCAGGAATCCATCATGTCAACAACGTCATTTAGGTGAAACCCTGCTTTGCCTATGTTCTTCCAGCGAATTAAGAGTTGATGAGCTCCAATTAGTATTGTGACAAGATATGTGCCTTGCATCATGTCATACATAACCGAGTAAATTGCACAGAAGTACCACAATTGGGGCATTGGAAGCAGATTGATACCAAGATTGGTAATTTTTACGTGTCAGTACCAACTTTGGGGCGAGGCGTTGCAAAAGAGGCTAAAAGTGATGTTTATACGTATTGACAGGGAAACTGACCGGTTGGGCCCGCCCGTCAGGCGCCACACTGGCCAGTGCGCGCGTCGCCTGCGCTGGCTGCGCGCTGACTCGGACGAGGCCGGCTCGGCCCGTTGGTGCGACCGAGCCCGTTGGTGCGACCGACCCCGACCCCGCTCTGCCCTGTCCTTTTCCTCGCACCTCGTCGGCGGCTGCCTCCCCGCCCGCCCCGCCGCCGCCGCACCACGCCGCCGTAGCCATCGATCGAACAGCTCAGGTGCTGTCACCTCCCTCCTCTCCCCCGCAGCTGCTGTGCCCTCCTCTCCCCCGCGGCCGCTGTGCCCTCCTCTCCCCCGCGGCCGCTGTGCCCTCCTCTCCCCCGCGGCCGCTGTGCCTTCCTCTCCCCCGCGACCGCTGTGCCCTCCTCTCCCCCGCGGCTGCTGTGCCCTAGGCGACGATGGCCTCGGCGACTCTGGCAGGCGGCGATGGCCTGGGCGATGCGAGCGGCGGCGACCTCCCCCGCTTCGATGGCAGTGGCGGCTACTCCAGCTCGGAGTACAGTAGCGCGAAGGAAGATTTTGCGGAGCCGGCGTTGTCGATGGAGCAGAGGCTGCGGATGGCGCGACTTTGGGTGGACAACCCTAGCACCGCCCATCACTGGACTCATGGCTTCGGTGGTGTTCTGTAAGTGCTCCACTGTTCCATTCTTGCTCCATTCTTGCTCACTGAAATTGGGGATTAGGGTTAGAGTGTACTGCCTGCATGTTTAGCACTCTAACTGCTAGGCCTAACTAGAGCAGAGTGGTATATGTTAACTGCTGTTTATATGTTCATTCCTAAATACACTCCTCAACAGTAATGCAGTTGCTAGGCCTAACTAGTGCCTAACTAGAGCAGAGTGCAGTTGCTAGGCCTAACTAGTGCCTAACTAGAGCAGAGTGCAGTTGCTAGGCCTAACTAGAGCAGAGTGGTATATGTTAACTGCTGTTTATATGTTAATTGCTAGGCCTAACTAGTGCAGTAAGCTCTGTTTATATGTTAACTTGTGTATATGTTAACCTAAACAAAACTCTGTTTATATGTTAACTTGTTTATATGTTAACTGAAACAAATCTTTGTTTATATGTTAGACAGTATGTTAAGTAAAATTGTTTATTAACCAATTTTGTCTGTTATTTCATTTTGCAGTTTGTATGATGACATTTTGGATGTTAGGTTCTTTTTTGATGCTTCAGAAATGTTAGAGCTGAAGCTCTGCAGTTCAGATGTAACATACCTGAATATGATTGCAGTGATGGAAACCCAAGGATTTAGTGAATATGATCTGCTGTTTCACATTGAGAATCCAGATTTAGGGGAGAAAGGATTGGAGATGGTAGAGAGTAATGCTGAGTTGCAACTAGTAAAGAGGCAGGTTGAGGAGTGTAAGGTTTTAAATTTGCTAGTGAGGGCATGTCCACCTCCTTGCAGCAAGTTTCAGAGGCAAGAATTATCCACTGTTGTGTTATATGATCTCAGTGAGCCACCCATCTATGCTGTTGATGAAGAAGGAGTTGCCTTTGAAAGTCAGAGTAGCAGCTGCAGTTTAGTAGCTCATGGTACTGGTGTTTGCACACAAGAGAGCAAGAATGTAAAAGGAAAACTGAAAGCTGTTTTGGAAATAGAAGAAGAAGAGGGATATGATGGCAGTGGTGGTTCTGATTGTGAAGGTGAAGATGAAGTGATGTAAACCCTTTTTATATGGGTGATGCTGATGACATAGAGATGGATGAGGGAAAGAAACAGAGAGAGTATGATGAAGTAGAAGAGGAAGAAACAGATGATGAAGAATCTGAGGAGGAAGAAATGGTGCATTACTCTGGTGACACGGAGGTTGAGGAACCTTTTGAAATGGATGAAGATGACAAGGTTGTTTCACAGGATGAAGAAACTGTAATTGTACATGAAGAGAAGAAGAAGAAGAAACAGAAGCTTCTAGTTAGGAAAGGGCCTACAACAAGGACACATTCAAGTGTAGTTCAAGAGGAGGAACCTGATTTCCAACCTTCATCTGATGAAGAACAGAAAGGATTGTTGAAGGAGGCTGATGATGATGGTTATGAGCCATTGGCATTTGTGCTGCCAAAGAAAAGGAAGAGCAGGGCAAAGCAGAGGCCTCCTAGAAAATGGTACAATGAGAAAATGGAGGCACCACATGAGCAATTATGTCTACAGATGTGTTTCAAGGATCAACATCAATTCAGAGAGGCTTTGTTGAACTTACACATCACTCAAGGCAGAAACTTCAAATATCATAGGAACTCAGATCAAAGAATAATTGTAGAATGCAACCAAAAACATTGCAACTTCTTTATGGTGGCAGCAGTTATAAAAGGTGAAACTACTTTTGTAATTAAGAAGATGAGAATTAAGCACACTTGCCCTATTAGTACAGAGACAACAAGGGTAAGTGCCAAGTGGCTTGCACAGAAGTATGAGTCACTGTTCAGATCTGATCTAACAACTGGCATTCAGACTTTGATTGATGCCTGCATGGAGAAGTATGGTGTGGATGTGCCCAAGTCAATGGCATATAGGGCAAAGAACCTAGCTATTGATGCTGTGCTAGGAGACCACAAGAAGCAATACCCTAGGTTGAAAGACTATGCTCAGACAGTGATGGATACAAACCCTGGGAGTAGAGTAGTAGTCACTACTGTAACTCCAACACCCACTGAAAAAATCCCCCATCCAGGTCCAAGATTCCATGCTATGTTCTATTGCATCAATGGAGCAAGGGAGGGGTTTCTCAAGGGGTGCAGACCATTCATTGGTTAGTTTGTTCACCTTGTGCATTAGTTACATATTGTTTCATCTAGAAATGCATTTGAATGTTTTTAATACTGAATTTGCTTGCTCAGGTGTTGATGGGTGCTTCATTAAGTTAACTACTGGTGCTCAACTACTTGCTGCCACTGGTAGAGATGGCAACAACAATATATACCCACTAGCATTTGGTATTGTTGGGCAAGAGGACACACCTAACTGGTGTTGGTTTCTACACCAACTTAAAATCTGCCTAGGAGGAGAAGTGGGAAGGTTTGGTCCATATACAATAATGTCAGATAGACAAAAGGTATGTGCTTGCATCTTATGTCATTGTTCCTATATGGTTGTTTTTTGCTAGATAGTAGCTTAGCTAGTTTAATTGTGTGTCCCAGGGCCTACTAAATGCAGTGAATGTTGTCTTTCCTAAGTGCAACCAAAGGTTCTGCCTTAGGCATATCTATGCAAACTTCCAAAATGCTGGGTTTAGGGGGGGAGATCTGAAAAAGTGTATGGATAATGCTGCCTATGCATATAGTGAACACAAATTTAACATTGCAATGAATGACCTTAGAGCTGAGTGTGAGCAAGCTTGGGAGTGGCTTTGTCAAATACCCAAGAAAACATGGGCAAGGCATGCATTTGACACAAACTGCAAGACTGACCTTGTAGTTAACAATTTATCTGAGGTGTTCAACAAGTATGTCCTAGATGTTAGGAAGAAACCAATTAGGACAATGTGTGATGGAATAAAGGATAAGCAGATGGTGAGGTGGCATAGGAATAGGGAGAGTGGAAAGAAAGCTAGATGGGACATAACACCCCATTATAGTGAGAAGCTAGAGGTTGAGAAGGAGAGGGCCAAATATTGCAAACCAATTCAAGCTGGTGTGGACTTGTGGCAAGTTACAAGTGGGCAGCAAACCCATGCTGTTAACTTGCAAATGCACACATGTGGGTGCAGAAAATGGGACCTAAGTGGCATCCCATGTAACCATGCCATCTCAGCAATAAACAAGGCCAAAAGAAAACCAGAGGATTATGTCAGCAAGTTCTTCAAGAAAGAAATTTATCTGGCAGCTTATGAACCAATGATCTATCCAGTTCCTGGTGAGCATGACTGGACAAGGACACCTGGTCCAGACATTGACCCACCTGCATTTAAAGTGAAGAGAGGAAGAAAGAAAGAGAAGAGGATCAAGGGGAAATTTGAAGTCCCAAAGCCTAAGGGGACATCAAGAATGGGGACTATAACATGTGGCAACTGTGGACTGCAAGGACATAGGTACACAAACTGCAACAAGCAGTTGAAGCCTGAGCTGGCTTTGAGGAAGAACAAACATGTGGTAATCCTCTAATAAGTAGTAACAGGTTTTCCTTCTTGTACATTCTATTTTTTTAAGTACTAACTCATTTTCCTTCTTTGTTTATGCAAGCCTCTTGCAAGGAATTCCAATGCTGGTGCTGCTGCTACTACACAAGCATCAACAACTTCTCATCCAACTCCTACAACAACACCAACAGCTGGAACAGGAGCTGGGAGAGGAGCTGGGAGAGGAGCTGGGAGAGGAGCTGGGAGAGGGGCTGCAGCTGCAGCTGCTGGGACTGGTGCTGCTAGAGGTGCTGGTAGAGGTGCTGCACCAGGTGCTGGGAGAGGTGCTGGGAGAGGGAGAGGTACATTCTCTGCCCCAAGGCAATCTGGTCCCTCCACATCTACTGCTCCCTCTACATCTACTGCTACTCCAGCTTCTGGTGGTAGAAACAGAGGATGGAGAGCCTACTTCTATGCAAGTGGTAACCACTAAATGGCACATGTGCCATGTAATGTTCAAAACTAGATACTTCATGTGTGTTCTTGCATCCTATGGTACAATGTGATCTTGCTGGTGCTCTCAGTGTACTTTGCTGGTGCTCTTATTATACTTTGCTGGTGTACTTTAAGAATCAATGCCATATATGGCTTTTGTTCATGTGGATGGATGGATTTATTTATTAGTTAATGCCATTTCTGGAGCTGGCTTTTGTTCATGTGGATGGATGTGATCTTGCTATTTATTAGTTAATCAATGCCTGGAATGGACTATGTTCATGTGGATGGTTCTTTTTATATCTTTTTATGATTGATATGTTCATGACAATGGTGCATACTATTGGATAGAGTAACTCTGTTGCTGGATATATTGCTGGATATATTGTTGTTTACATTGTTGGATATGTTGTTAAGGTCTAGGCTAAAAAAGAAGCACTTTGGGTTTTGGTGGCTCGGGGTCGACTGAACCACCTAAAGGCATCAACTAGGGTTTTGGTGGCTCGGGGTCGACGGAACCACCTAAAGGCATCATGTAGGGTTTTGGTGGCTCGGGGTCGATGGAACCACCTAAAGGCATCAACTAGGGTTTTGGTGGCTCGGGGTCGACGGAACCACCTAAAGGCATCATTTAGGGTCTAGGGTGGCTCGGGGTCGACGGAACCACCTAAACCTATCATCTAGGCTCTAGGGTGGCTCGGGGTCGACGGAACCACCTAAACCTATCATCTAGGGTCTAGGGTGGCTCGGGGTCGACTGAACCACCTAAAGGCATCAACTAGGGTTTTGGTGGCTCGGGGTCGACGGAACCACCTAAAGGCATCATTTAGGGTCTAGGGTGGCTCGGGGTCGACGGAACCACCTAAAGGCATCAACTAGGGTTTTGGTGGCTCGGGGTCGACGGAACCACCTAAAGGCATCAACTAGGGTTTTGGTGGCTCGGGGTCGACGGAACCACCTAAAGGCATCAACTAGGGTTTTGGTGGCTCGGGGTCGACGGAACCACCTAAAGGCATCATTTAGGGTCTAGGGTGGCTCGGGGTCGACGGAACCACCTAAACCTATCATCTAGGGTCTAGGGTGGCTCGGGGTCGACTGAACCACCTAAAGGCATCAACTAGGGTTTTGGTGGCTCGGGGTCGACGGAACCACCTAAAGGCATCAACTAGGGTTTTGGTGGCTCGGGGTCGACGGAACCACCTAAAGGCATCATTTAGGGTCTAGGGTGGCTCGGGGTCGACGGAACCACCTAAACCTATCATCTAGGCTCTAGGGTGGCTCGGGGTCGACTGAACCACCTAAAGGCATCAACTAGGGTTTTGGTGGCTCGGGGTCGACGGAACCACCTAAAGGCATCAACTAGGGTTTTGGTGGCTCGGGGTCGACGGAACCACCTAAAGGCATCATTTAGGGTCTAGGGTGGCTCGGGGTCGACGGAACCACCTAAACCTATCATCTAGGCTCTAGGGTGGCTCGGGGTCGACTGAACCACCTAAAGGCATCAACTAGGGTTTTGGTGGCTCGGGGTCGACGGAACCACCTAAAGGCATCAACTAGGGTTTTGGTGGCTCGGGGTCGACGGAACCACCTAAAGGCATCATTTAGGGTCTAGGGTGGCTCGGGGTCGACGGAACCACCTAAAGGCATCATTTAGGGTCTAGTGTGGCTCGGGGTCGACGGAACCACCTAAAGGCATCATCTAGGCTCTAGGGTGGCTCGGGGTCGACGGAACCACCTAAACCTATCATCTAGGGTCTAGGGTGGCTCGGGGTCGACGAAAACACCTAAACCTATCATCTAGGCTCTAGGGTGGCTCGGGGTCGACGGAACCACCTAAACCTATCATGTAGGGTCTAGGGTGGCTCGGGGTCGACTGAACCACCTAAAGGCATCAACTAGGGTTTTGGTGGCTCGGGGTCGACGGAACCACCTAAAGGCATCATTTAGGGTCTAGGGTGGCTCGGGGTCGACGGAACCACCTAAACCTATCATCTAGGCTCTAGGGTGGCTCGGGGTCGACTGAACCACCTAAAGGCATCAACTAGGGTTTTGGTGGCTCGGGGTCGACGGAACCACCTAAAGGCATCAACTAGGGTTTTGGTGGCTCGGGGTCGACGGAACCACCTAAAGGCATCATTTAGGGTCTAGGGTGGCTCGGGGTCGACGGAACCACCTAAAGGCATCATTTAGGGTCTAGTGTGGCTCGGGGTCGACGGAACCACCTAAACCTATCATGTAGGGTCTAGGGTGGCTCGGGGTCGACGGAACCACCTAAAGGCATCATCTAGGCTCTAGGGTGGCTCGGGGTCGACGGAACCACCTAAACCTATCATCTAGGGTCTAGGGTGGCTCGGGGTCGACGAAAACACCTAAACCTATCATCTAGGCTCTAGGGTGGCTCGGGGTCGACGGAACCACCTAAACCTATCAATTAGGGCTTTGGTGGCTCGGGGTCGACGAAAACACCTAAAGGCATCACTCTAACATAAGCATCACTCTAACATAAGCATTACTTTTGCAAATGCATTTAAGCATTTAAGCATCACTATAACATAAGCAACACTGGAGTTCAACACATTATAGAATACACATCCATTGTTCACATTGATCACATTACATAGTGGAGTTCAAATGCACAATCCATCCTTTTCTCACAAAAGGATGAATAGCATAACTACTAGAGTTACAACCAGAGTTCACAATTAGTACTAGAACCATACATTACACAACCATAATTCTAAGTTACTAGGTCATTGCACAACCATCATTCCCAAAAGGTCTGCAATGCCCACTAATCTCAAGTCATCTTGTTCAGTTCTGCAAGATGGCCTGGATCCCCTTGATCTTCTCCTTCAGCTTCTCCTCTGCCTTGATGAGCTCATTATGGTTTTCCTTGAGCTTCAGCAGATCAGCAACCTGGAGCTTCAACTCTAGCTTCTCTTGGGTGAGCTTCTCCTCAAACTTTGTCAACTCTGCTTTCTTCAACTCCAAATTCATCCTACCCTCACTCAACAATTCCTTCTCTTTCATATTCTTCAACTTCAAGTTTTGGATGACAGTTGCTTGAGCACTTGTCAGGTTGCACAGGATTTCATACTTTTGTTGAAGCTTCTGTGCAGCTGCATCTTTCTTTGCCATTTCTGCATTCATACCAGCCACCAATTCAGCTCTGCATTGGTGCTGATATGTGACAGCAGACTGCAGATAACTGAAATCCACAACCCTATCCTGCTGAAAGTCCACAAGTTGATGCACATCTTTCACTAACTTGTCATAGTCTGCATCCAGCTTGTTCTTTTCTTCTGTCAACTGATGAATAGTTAGAGCACTTTGAAGATTATCATTCACCCTAGCAGACTTTCTCTCTTCAACCATTGACCAAAGCTTCAGCAATGCATTCTCCATTGTTGGGGGCCACTGCTCATCAACCCACTGAACAAACCCACAATTCTGACCTTCCTGGAAAATTAGAAGGGCAAAATTTAGTACAATACAACTACTAAGAGTACTAAGCAACAGTTAGTTCATGGCAGTACCTAATGTTGGCACTGACATTAACTAGATTTGCACAGCCATTTGCTAAGCAACAGGACCACATTGTAAAATAGATTAATGTAATCCTACAATGCATGATCAACTCATATATTTACCAGGCAGCAGAGTAACACTCCATTCAACTTAGAAGTTGCTAAGCAGCCATGTGCTAAGCAACAGCAGTTGCTAAGAATTGACCATTAATATAATGAAATCCTAACAGTAATAAGCAACACAATGTGAACTACTTTGCCCACCTAAATACACTACACTAGCCTGCAGCAACAAACTAGCTAATGAGACTACCTACTGTCAGCAGTAAGCAATTGTTACTAACTGGCTCCACTAAACTTAATATTGAGCAACACTGCATTTGGAAAGAAGTGTAAATAAATAGCATGTGCACACAACAGGAGCATATATTTTAGCATAAATGCATTCCACTGAACTTAATAATGATCATTCCTAACAAATTTAGCATGCACATAACTGAATCACAGGTGGCAAACAAGACTCTGCCACTTTCAATGAACACACATCCAGTGCTTAATCACCAAGGCAAGAAAATTACCGGCTCTGCACATGCTAAGAACCTTCTCCCAGTCATTGTTCCTTCAAACGCAACAAGCCTCTCTGATGGCTTCCCATGCTTCTCGCACAACACTATCAGATCTAGCTCAAGACCCTTGTAATCCGGGTCCTCAAGAGAGAAAGGCACCTGCCCAAGCAAAATCCAAGTTACCATCATGTGCAGAGGACGAGGACAAATCAAATCAAACGAAATCCTAACAACAAAGACCACCTACACACAAAAATCCCCAAATTTCCTAAACCGAACCCTAACCCTAGCTCCAATGGAGTAACTTACCTGGTTCAGCCCATCGGTGGAGGTTTCGGAGTGCATGTACGGGAGGCTTGAGTTGTCGTCGCTGCTCTCGTCCTCCAGAACCATGGCTGCGGCGGCGTGCTGTGGCGGCCGGCGGTGGCGGGCGCAGGCGACGGCGAGGCAGGAAGAAAGAAAGAAGAAGCGAGCGCGGTCGGGGTCTGGCTCGGTCGCACATAAACGGCCCGAGCCGGCCTCGTCCGAGTCAGCGCGCAGCCAGCGCAGGCGACGCGCGCACTGGCCAGCGTGGCGCCTGACGGGCGGGCCCAACCGGTCAGTTTCCCTGTCAATACGTATAAACATCACTTTTAGCCTCTTTTGCAACGCCTCGCCCCAAAGTTGGTACTGACACGTAAAAATTACCAATCTTGGTATCAATCTGCTTCCAATGCCCCAATTGTGGTACTTCTGTGCAATTTACTCTACATAACCAGAGGTCCTTTTTCTGTCTAACCAATCTTCCTTCGTGGCAGAGATATGCCAATGACATTTTTCCGATTCCTGACTTTCGGAGGTAATGGATGGCACAATTACAATGTCTATTTTTCAGATAAAGAACAGAGGGCTAGATGATCCTTATTGAAGATCTGAAAACAACTAAAGATATTGTTTGTATATAAATCAACAATTATATCTCCAATTAGTTGTTGCCAGTAACCAATGAGCGAATCAAATAACAACGATTTGGAGCTTGAATTGAAGGAATTGGTTCAGTTAAATCTTGAGTCGATAGCTAGGTTGTTACCTGACGAAAACATCATGTTGCCCCTGCCGTCGGCAAGAGCCGTCCACCCTCGCAACGCCGTACGTACCTCGTCACCATCGCCGGAACTTGATCTGCCGCCCATCCTAGCTCCATCAAGGAACAATCCTTTTCAGGTTGCTGCAACTTCTTGAAGCAATAATGAATGCAGTTTTATTTGAAGAAACAATGAGTAGACCCAAAGAAAAGAAAAACACTTGCGCATCGGCCGGCAGAAGGCCCCGTCCTCTGTCCACTGCCATCCATCGAGAAGCGGACGCGGTCAAGCTCAAATTACAGGTATCAAAATAAAATTTAATACTACATGTTTTACAATCCAACTTTCTTTTCGTTTAGTGGGATCATTAATAAACCGCATGCATGCAAGAAAACTGAGTGGAAGAAGTAGCTAAGTGTCATTAGGGCATCTCTAGTGCAAGGCGCTTAATCAGGCGCTTGATCGGTAATATAGTATTATTTCATTCCTAGCGCCCAGGTTAAGCGTCCCTTCTTCCAACGCTGGCAACCATGTACGAGCGCCATGCATGTAAAAATAGAACGGGTGATTGGTCTAGCGCCCGACGACTCATCTGGCATCGACGCCAGCCGAATTCCCAGATTAGGGTGGGAATTGAGCAAAACTACCAGGATTCCTACCCTGGCGCCTGCCTTAGCGCCATGCGTTGTAAATGCCCTTAGAGCAACTCCAATGGGGCGACCCATTTCGTCCGTTTGGGTCAGCCGGACACAAAAGTTGGTCCAACGGGGTGACCCAAACGGACACAGCGTCCGCCTGCTGTCTGTTCTGTGTCTGTCCCGACCCAAACTGGGCGCAAAAATGGGCCACGAATGGGTCTGTGGCGGACAAAACTGGGCGCTCCTCTCGTTCGCTCTCGCCCGCTCCTTCCCTCTCGTGTCCGGCCTGAACCCACCGGGCAGCGACCCGCACTTCCTACCATATGAGGACTTGAGGTGCAGGCCACAGCGGGATTGCGGCGGGTGGCGCGAGAGAAACGCGGTGGCTGCGGCGGGCGGCCGGCCGGTGATGCAGGCCATGGCGGCGGAGGAGCGCAGTGGGCGGCCGGCTGGTGGCGGAGGAACGCGGCGGCGCGGCGAGCCGGTGGGCCGGTGGCGGAGGCCCGCACGACCACCACCACCACGGCATCCTCGTCGCTCTACTCCCTACCCGTACCCCGCTCCCTACCCGTACCCCGCTCGCCCCACCACCACCTCCTCCTCCGCCTCCACTTCCCCCAGCCAACTCAGTTCGTCGTCGCCGCGGGCGGCCTCGAGCTCGTCTCCGGCCCCCGTCCGGCCTCTCGTGCAACCACGGGTCGCTACGGCTACTGTGAGTACATGCTGCCGCACCGCGGCGGCGGCCTCCTGCGCCTCTGTGTCTCGCCGCGCCCGGGCTCCCTCGCTCTCCTCGGCGCCTCGCCAGGCCTAGCCGCGCCCGACCCCGTCAGCACCCGGCCTCGCCGCGCCCGGCCACGCCCAGCAGCGCCTGGCTTCGCCGCGCCCGACCTCGGCAGCGCTCGGCCTCGCCGCGCCCGGCCACGCGCCGACAGCGCCTGGCCTCGCCGCGCCCGACCCCGGCAGCGCTCGGCCTCGCCCCAACCCACCAGGCCTCGCCGCGTCCGACCCCGGCAGCGCCCGGCCTCGCCCCGCCCCGCCAGGCCTCGCCGCGCACGACCCCGGCAGTGCCCAGCCACGCCCGGCAGCGCCTGGCCTGGCCTCGCCCCGCCGCGCCATGCTTGTGGCGCTCGTTGTGCCGCCCCTGCCGTGGGGTTCGAGCTCGCCCGGCGGCCTCCTCACGCGCTGCGAGCTCCCCTGCCCTGCCTGCAACGTGTTTGAGGAAATGTCAGGACAGACATGTCAAAAATGGATCTGCCTACCGTTGGGCGCACTCGCAGACCCAAATGAAAAAGTGAACAAGGACGCGCGGATGGGCGACCCAAACGGACAAAAGCGGACAAAACCGGTGTCCGTTTGGGTCGCCCCGTTGGAGTTGCCCTTATGACTGCATGCATGAAAGTATTAAACAAGTTGCTAGTATGGAAAAACATCATTAATTTTGTCTCGATTATTGTTGATGGCCTCGTATAGATGCAAAATGTATATTTTATAGTGGACTTGTATAAGTAATGGAGGGAGTATAATGCTTTACCAAATGCCAACTTCTTCCCTCTTGCGGCACTTCTTAGCATCACCCCGTCTGCATATACAGCCCGGCGATTCCCAACGGCCCATTGTCTTTCTTGTACGGAGAGGCGGCCGGTGCTGCGAGCGATGTCCTACGGTGCCAAAGTTCAAACACAAAGTGCAAATCCAATCACCACCTCCTGCTGGGAGGGGGACGCAGTCCTCGCTGGTTGTGGCCCAGGCGGAGTCAATCATTCGCGATCTGGTGTCCGATTAATCCATCTGGTTGCAATCAGACAATTTCCACAGGTAGGCAGTGGGACCTCGGATTAGATCCTCCGGTGTACGCCCTGCTACAGTTGGCCCTTTTGATCGCCCTGTCGTCGCATGCGTTTGCATCGACAAGCCGTTGTGAACCTGTGTAGGTAGTTACTCCCTTCGTTTCAAAATAAATGACTCAACTTTATACTAATTTTAATATAAAATAAAAATAAAATTAAGTCATTTATTTTGAAACGAATGAAGTAATTACGTAGTAGGAGCCTTGTTGTTTAGGGATTTGCTTGTCCTTTCTTCTGGAGATAACCGCCTTTTAGCTATCTTGCATGATGGCATGATCGGATATGCCCTTTGCTTGTAGTGTTGGGCATGGTATCGAGCCAAATGAGCTGCTGCATCACGTCTGCAGGCACGTCTGCAAGCAATCCTTTATTTTCCATCTCGTTGTGTCATTGTATATATGACTCAAATTTGAGCTATCATTTATTTCCCTTTTTTACGAAAAAAAAGCTGAATCTATTTTTAAAAAATCACAACAAGTACAAGTATCCAAACATAATAAAAATTATATCAAGGTCCTTAGAGCATCTACAGCCGGGCGCCCTATATCCGTCTCATATGCCCGGGCAGTCCGTCCAGTCACTGACCGGTTACAAGACCGTCCCAACCGGAGTTCTCAAACGGGCCTCAAACGTCCGGGCTGACCGGCACCTCATATCCCTTCCAAATGTAGGGCGGATATGAGGCGGCCCGGGCATGCTCGGGTGCGTCCGCCTGACAAGCCTGGCTCACCACCGACCCCACAGATGTCCCAAAAAAAAACCCATCGGGCTCATCGCTCCGAAACCATAGCTCACTCACTCTCCTCTCTCGCTCTGTCCTCTCCTCTCCCCGTACTGATTCCGATCGAATCTGGCGCAATGTCGAGCTCCGGCATCCGCTCCGACGACGAGCTGGATCTGGAGTATGAGCTTGCCCTCCACATCGCCTTGGAGCGGTCCAAGGTGGAGACCGGACGCGGCTCCGGATCTGTAGCCTCGCCGCAGCCGCAGCTTCCCCGTCGGCGCAGCTCGGACGCCGGTGCTGGCCCTTCCCGGCCCAGGGGCAGCTCTGACAGGCGGCCTGCGCAATCCGCGCCTCCCCTACACTGGCTGCTGCCCCCCTAGTGGGCAGCGATGAGTGCTTGTGTCCGCCCCGCCGGCCCAGACGCACACGCCGGAGTCGGAGGCGCGCGCCGCCCGCCGCGAGAGGCAGCGGGCAAGGGAGAGGGATGCTGCACAGAGCTCTGTCCGCCACCGCCGTGGGTTATGTTGGGGAACGTAGTAATTTCAAAAAAATTCCTACGCACACGCAAGATCATGGTGATGCATAGCAACGAGAGGGGAGAGTGTTGTCCACGTACCCTCGTAGACCGAAAGCGGAAGCGTTAGCACAACGCGGTTGATGTAGTCGTACGTCTTCACGATCCGACCGATCAAGTACCAAACGCACGGCACCTCCGGGTTCAGCACACGTTCAGCCCGATGACGTCCCTCGAACTCCGATCCAGCCAGTGTTGAGGTAGAGTTTCGTCTGCACGACGGCGTGGTGAGGATGATGATGTTCTACCGACGCAGGGCTTCGCCTAAGCACCGCTACAGTATTATCAAGGTGGACTATGGTGGAGGGGGGCACCGCACACGGCTAAAAGATCAAACGATCAATTGTTGTGTCTCTAGGGTGCCCCCTGCCCCCGTATATAAAGGAGCAAGGGGGAGAGGTGCGGCCGGCCAGGAGGGGCGCGCCAGGAGGAGTCCTACTCCCACCGGGAGTAGGACTCCCTCCCTTTTCCTTGTTGGACTAGGAGTGGAGGGGGAAAGAGGAGGGAGAGAGGAAGGAAAGGGGGGGCGCCGCCCCCCTCTCCTTGTCCTATTCGGACTAGGGGGGAGGGGCGCGCGGCCCTGCCCTGGCCGCCTCTCCTCTCTTCCACTAAGGCCCACTATGGCCCATTAAGCCCCCGGGGGTTCCGGTAACCTCCCGGTACTCCGGTAAAATTCCGGTTTCACCCGAAACACTTTCGATATCCAAACATAGGCTTCCAATATATCAATCTTCATGTCTCGACCATTTCGAGACTCTTCGTCATGTCCGTGGTCACATCCGGGACTCCGAACAACCTTCGGTACATCAAATCATATAAACTCATAATATAACTGTCATTGAAACTTTAAGCGTGCGGACCCTACGGGTTTGAGAACTATGTAGACATGACCGAGACACGTCTCCGGTCAATAACCAATAGCGGAACCTGGATGCTCATATTGGCTCCCACATATTATTCGAAGATCTTTATCGGTCAGACCGCATAACAACATACGTTGTTCCCTTTGTCATCGGTATGTTACTTGCCCGAGATTCGATTGTCGGTATCTCAATACCTAGTTCAATCTCGTTACCGGCAAGTCTCTTTACTCGTTTCGTAATACATCATCCCGCAACAAACTCATTAGTTGCAATGCTTGCTAGGCTTAAGTGATGTGCATTACCGAGAGGGCCCAGAGATATCTCTCCGACAATCGGAGTGACAAATCCTAATCTCGAAATACGCCAACCCAACAAGTACCTTCGGAGACACCTGTAGAGCACCTTTATAATCACCCAGTTACGTTGTGACGTTTGGTAGCACACAAAGTGTCCCTCCGGTAAACGGGAGTTGCATAATCTCATAGTCATAGGAACATGTATAAGTCATGAAGAAAGCAATAGCAGAATACTAAACGATCGTGTGCTAAGCTAACGGAATGGGTCAGGTCAATCACATCATTCTCCAATGATGTGATCCCGTTAATCAAATGACAACTCATGTCTATGGCTAGGAAACTTAACCATCTTTGATTCAACGAGCTAGTCAAGTAGAGGCATACTAGTGACACTCTTTTTGTCTATGTATTCACACATGTATCAAGTTTCCGGTTAATACAATTCTAGCATGAATAATAAACATTTATCATGAAATAAGGAAATAAATAATAACTTCATTATTGTCTCTAGGGCATATTTCCTTCAGGTTACCGGCGGAGCCTGGCAAGGACGAGCGGCTCCTTGCGTGGGTCTACCGCCGGTCTCTTACGATGGCGGAGACAGATGCTCGGCGGCTCCGCCGAAAGAACGCGAAGGCGCTCCGGCTTGCCAACGAGCAGTCCGAGCGGGAGGCGAAGGAGAAGGCGACGGAGGCGGCTTGGCTGGCCAAGCTCTGGCGCCAGCAGGATCGGGCCGTCCAGCGCCTCAAGGGCCTCGTCATAGTCTCGTCCTCCTCGTCCGACGAAACGGATGATCCTCCGCCAGCCGCCGACGGCTACAACTACACCGACGACTAGAAGGGGAAAGGGCCGGCCCGGAAGTGGTGAAGTTCAATTTCATTTCAAGTTTTAGATGTAGTATAAAGTTGTCCGTGGTTTATGTGAACTTTGGTGAACCTATGAACAACCGTTTGTGATCTTTTGGCGAACTATTGTGATGTCCTATGTCTGATTCTATATCCGGTCAGTTGATCTACGTAGTTTGATCGACGTTGCATGATTTAATATGGATATAGGGGTCCGGATATGAGATACAAGGATGTGTACGACGTGATTTGAGGGGTGCCCGGTCAGTGACCGCGGACACGTCCGGGCACGTCCGCGCGCGTTTGAGAGGTCGGATTTGCCAAGTCCGGTTGTAGATACTCTTAGACAACTAAACGACCATTGTTGCCGCTTGAACAAGCCGCCGACACGTTACTGTCATCGCTCCCCTATCAGAGCATGTGCCCTTACGGACCAGGGCCCTGTAGCTGTAATCATCGTTGTTGAACCCTCCCAGATCTGGCTGTTGCACACGCACGATGAAAAATCCTAACCTTACCGTTTCAAAGAGACGAAAGAAATCTACATCGGAGCTCCGTCGACTCCATCCAGACAGACAAATTCAAGAAGAATCAGAGCATGGAAGACCAACTCGAAGAAGAAGCGCCGCCATCCGTCCGAATGCTGCCGCTGCGAGGACTAAAAACCCTAACGTAAACTACTAGCCGCCGATGCACCGGAATTCTCCTCCCCATCACCGGATGCCGGAGCGATGGTCAAAAGAAAGGAAAATCCACAGGCTCGCCGGTGTTGCTTAGATGGGAGGTGTATACCCTAGCCGTCGCTTAGGGAAAAAGAAAGTTGCATGCAATTTAACCAAACTTAAATTTCCCAAGGTTTATGATATTTTTCCTTTAGGCTGTTTTCGGATGTGATATTTCCCAAGGTATCCGATACTTTTCCTCTGGGGTGAATGAAAGTGAAAAGTCAAATGATTTAACGTTTGTCGAAAGTCTGCGTCAGCTGACCTGATGCATCCGCTCACACGGCCCCACCTGTCACCGGACACACAAGGTCACCTTTGGAGTACTTAACCCCGTCACTTACACGTGTGTCCCACCGTGCGCGGGCCCGTCGAGCCATTCAAATCGGCTCCGCGGACTCGCCAACGGTTGGACCCGGAGCGCGACCGAGACCGGGACACGGTAACCCGGCCGGCAGGGCCCCGGTCCGACGAGGCAAGGCGGCCCACTGCCCGACGGGCCCCGCATGCCGGCCCCTAAATAATTCGTCCTCGCCCCTCCCTATCGCCTCTCCCTCCTCGCCCTGCTTCGTCGCCATCCCTTCTCCGCTCCTCGCCTCGCCTCGCCACCGTCCCAAATTAGCAGCTGCTGGAGCTGGCCAGCCCCCGCCGCCTGCGAAATCCCTAGGGCCCGCCCCTCCGGCGCTCCATCCAGCCGCCGTCGCCGCCGCCGAAGGCCGCGGCGGGTGGTCGGCGCGCGCGCTCCTCGCCGGCGCCGCCGCTGCTGTAAGATCTGAGCGAGCTGCTGCTGCTGCTGCTGCTGCCGTGTGGTCCGGGGTTAGGGTTTCCCTGTTCGTAGGGTGCGGAGGCGGCGTCTATGGCGGGCCCCAAGTTCGGGTCGTTCAAGTCGGAGAACAAGGGGGACTCGGCCGCGTCGGCGGCCGGCGCCGCGGCGCAGAGGAGGGACCCGTACGAGGTGCTGGGGGTGGGACGCAATGCCACGGAGCAGGAGATCAAGAGCGCCTTCCGCCGCATGGCCCTCAAGTAAGTCAAGCTCCAGGATTTGGCCTCGTGCTCTTGTTGTGCTCCTCACGAGTCATCCAGCTAGCCAGGATGATACCAACTGCTAAAATTTCTGCTGGGTATAGCGTATTTCATATCAAATTTGCTCCTGGTGTGGGAACATTAGCTGATTCTGGATGAAATTGTCGCTTCTCGCAACAACAGGCACACAATTTCTTGGGACCTTTTTTCATCGCTTGTTAAGACCAGACCAGGATGTCTATATAATTCAGTAGCTATCAGCTAGCTTGATTAGTATAGTAGTAATAGTTTGACGAAGGGCAATAATGCAGCAGCTTGAGTAATTTTCTGTTAATGCTTGCCCTGAAGGTACCATCCAGATAAGAATGCAGACGACCCCGTTGCCTCCGAGAAGTTCCAAGAAGCCACATTCTCTTACAACATCCTCTCAGATCCTGATAAAAGGCGGCAGTATGATTCCTCTGGATTCGAGGTGATGTATGGCTTGATTTGAGTAGTTTGAGTTGCTTGTTTCTCATTTGACTAATGCTTTTGTTGCCATGCAGGCCATCGAAGCAGATAGTCATGAATTAGAGCTGGACCTATCAAGTCTCAACACTGTAAATACAATGTTTGCTGCTCTGTTTAGGTAACTTGTTCAGGACACGCTGTTTTATTCTCTAATATAGTAATATTTGTCTGGTTATGAGGTTATGTAGTGATAGTTGTGTTTGTGCAGCAAGCTAGGAGTACCAATCAAAACCACAGTTTCGGCAACAGTTTTAGAGGAGGCATTGAATGGCTCAGTGGAGATTGCTCAGCTCCATCTGGGCAAATCCGTATGCAGGAAGGTTGGAAACTACCTGCCTTCGTTTCATCTCCATGCATTCTTTTTATCGAGTGAGTAATATTTTAGATTGAACACATTGGCAGGTGGAAAAACAATCAGCTCATTTTTATTCAGTGGACATAACGGAAGAAGAAGCCAAATTGGGGTTAGTGTGTAGAGTTTGTTCAACTGCTAAAAGTAAATTCAAGGTTAGTTGCAAACTCGTCGTTAGCATCTATGTGTCACGTTCATTTGATAACTTAACTACTCCATTACATTACTTTGGCTGAGAAGCTTCGCCATCTGTTACTTGTATTGTTGCACTTGGATAAGTCAACTAACTTATCTGTTCTTTTCTGGTTAACTTTTGCACTCTGAGTGTTAAGAAATTTGCGGCGATATACTGATATGCACTGGCAAGGCCAAAAGGGCCATGGCCCGCCCAGGGTTAAAAAAAATTACATGAAGTCCAGCCTACAATAATGTACTGATTTTTAGTATGGTAGCACAGTTTGTACTATCTGGCCGGCCCAGTTTTTTTGTGGTAGCTCCGCCACTGCTGATATGTGCACCATCTCAACAGGACATATAACTGGTCGTTTCTCTTGAGATTATCATGGCATTGAATAATCACATTTCAAATAATCAAGTACACAGTACATAGTATTTTGTATTATTGCACTGTAAGTTTGGCAAATTTTCAGGTTTCCTCCCATGAACAAGTTCTTATTTCTAAGGCAGGTCTTTTTTCCTTTCAGTTGCTCTATTTTGAACCTGAAGAGAACGGTGGGTTAAGCCTTGCTTTACAGGTATGTTTATCTGGCTTATCATTTTTTTGTCCAAACAAACATAATTTCCAGCATTTTCTTCTATTCATTAATTTTTAAGGCATCCTGCCTTGGACGCTTAGGCGGCAAAGCACGCTGACAGCTCCCCACAATTTTGCCCGCCTTAGGCACTTAGTCATCGCTAAGCGTTAAGGCGGTGGGTGCTCACTTTAGGATGATGCCTTTACCGCATAAGAACATTGCTTCTATTTGTAACTAGTTTGTCACCTACCAAGCATGAATTGTCAAAATGCATGATTTGTTTCTTGCCATCAGCCTTTATCTTTCCTAAATCTCCTCTTCTTACTGAAAAGGGTGTGTCAAATAGTCCAGAAGACATTCTAATCATGGGTGTCGGTCCATTATTCCATGTTTTCTCTGTAATATGTATTTATTGCATACAACTATGTTTCATTACAACCCTCCTTGTGTTAATGTTTTCTTATGTGAATTTTTGAACTTGAGCTTGCATTGTAATAATTGGAGCTTGTGAAGCCCAGAATCTATACTTTGTTGATATGGTTGGAACTTCCCTCACCTCGGTATAATTAGGGAACTTAAAATATTGCATTTTGCTAATTCATGTAAATGTCAGATATGTCCGCCAGCATCATCTCAGGTTTAGATATGGACTGTATGTCTGTAGGGACACCAGCTAGAAACTGCTTTCTGCATAATCTTACCAGGAAGCTGCGTTCTGCGAATGGCCTAAACCTTAACAAAGTCTTCTTGTGGTCCTATCCCCCATCCAGAAGCTTGGTTAAATCCAGGCATTCACGCACATGTTGCTTTCTTGGGCCTAACCAGATCTTCTAGTGTGATTGGAGTAGTCCCAATTTTGTGTTGTCAAATTTGAATTGCATATAATGTAATGCCTTGGAAGTATGCTTGTGTTGGTCCATTTTATAATTTTCAGTGTACTAGTTTTTGAGGCTTTGAGCATTATGTCAGCTGATATCTACCATTCTGTTGCAGGAAGATAGTGCAAAGACCGGGAAAGTTACTTCTGCTGGGATGTTCTTTCTTGGCTTTCCCGTGTACCGTTTTGAACATAATAATTCAGTGAGTATACAAATAGTGTCTTGTTGTCTATCCTTTTGTTTCTTTGTTGGCTTGCCTCTTTACAAGCTCCAATTATTTCGAGGCTGCTGCTGCAAAAGATCCCGATAGTGCATTCTTTAAGAGATTGGATGGTTTTCAACCATGCGAAGTTAATGAACTGAAAGAAGGGACCCATTATTTTGCTGTTTATGGTATGCCACTTTATGTTACTTCCTGTAAAATTACCCATGGCAAACATGTATAGGCTTACATAAAGCATTTGGTCTATTAGGCGATAATTTCTTCAAAAGTGCAACCTATACCTTAGAGGTTGTATGTGCTGAACCCTTTTCCAACGAAAAGGAGAAGCTACGAAGCGTGGAGGCAAAGATACTTGCAAAACGGTCCGAGCTGTCTAAATTTGAGTCGGAGTATAGAGAGGTATGCCCTCACCTTTTGCAGATTATCTACGGAAACAGACTTTTAAGTGAAAACACATCATTGTTAAGAGTTGGAATTGGCAGGTTTTAGCAAAGTTCACTGAGATGACCAGCAGATATGCTCAAGAGATGCAAACGGTACGTGTATTTGTGGAACATCTATTTCTGTTCCTTGCCTTGTTCTCACATAATGTTCTTGCATAGATTGATGAGCTTCTCAACGAAAGGAATGCCATTCATGCATCCTACACCAACAGCCCAACTCTAAAGCGGAGTTCCAGTGACAGCAAAGGGAAAACATCCTCTAAAGGGTCCAAAAGTGATGATGATCAAAGTGTAAGAAAAGAGAAGAAATCAAAGAGTCCGACGACGATGGAGGCATCAGCGAGCGATGAAGAGGGCCCTAATAAAAAAGAAAAGAAACCTAAAGAGCGGCTTCGCAGGAAGAGATGGTTCAACATCCATCATTTGAAAGTGGACAAAAGAAGACCCTGCTGAGAGATGTATTGTGTCGTTCTGAATGTATTATTTTGTGTCGATGATTCCACTTGCAGTATTCGCCTTCTCATATCTTTTCTCCCTACGCTGTACCGATTTGTTTCCTGAAAAGTCAGGAATCTTGGTAGATTTCGAATATGTTGTAAAGAAATGGTATTTTGTACTGAAGTACTCAGCTAGCCCTGAAAACTCTTATTTGTACTTCTAGTCTCATGCATTTGTGCCGAAGGCGCAACATTTGCACTTATATAATCTTGCCCCCAACGCTTTTGATTTGGGGCGGGTTTCGGTCATCTGTCCTGCCTGGAGGGACGCCAGCACGAACTGTCTGATCTGCTAAAGCCTGAAAATTACCTGTCACGTTGGCGTAAACAACTTTCTCAAGTAGCGTCCTGGTTTTAAATTGACAATATAGCTTGAGAAAAGCTAAAAAGTACTGGCTGCCAACCAATAATACTTGCTACATGGAGTAAACAGTAACTCGAAAATTAGCGAGCTTGTTCTGCACTAGCTCTATAATATTGTGCAATATTATGTGACCTAATTGTCTTATGGATTTGTTCAAATTTATTGTGCATAACATTTAATTCAAGTGTCACATATTTGATCGTTAATGCTAGCTAGCATAGCATTGTGAGTTTGTTAAGATGGATCATTACATATGATGTTGAACTGAGTTATGTTTCAGCTAATTTGACAAGTTGTGTTAATGTGTGACTATTTGTTATGCCTTTGAAAAACACAACAAATGTCTGCAACAACAACATAACACTATCCCACAAAGCATCAAAATGAATCACAACATAACTATGATCAAACGAATACCATTATGCTTCACCTTACACTATAAGATGTACATGAACATTATAAGATCTACATGATTTATATAGCACACAAGCATGTAAAACAACACAATATGGGACATAACAAGTATCATGGAATACATAGGTTACTCAGATGACGAGTGGCACATCGGCAGAAATATATAACAAAATGAATAACTCCAATATAATCCTAATTAACAATCCATCACGACATGATATCAAAACAAAAAGTACGCACACCATAAGAGGGTACATGTGTTTGGTGTTTCAAAATGCCACTTCAAAACAACACACAAACATTAGCTGCTAACCAAAACTTTCTGGTTTTTCTTCTCCCAGGAAAGTGAAGATCATAGCAACCTACGCCTCCTAGTTGTAGACATAGGCAAGGTTGCAATTACTGCAGTAGTGGTGGCCGGAGTGGTTGGCCACAATTAGCGTTGGGTCATTCCTTGCAGAGGCAGGTAACCTTGCCGGTGGAGTCGCCAACCCCATAGGACCACATAACAATGAGCTTTACTTTCTTGGGCTTGGTGTAGGTCATCTTTTGGCACCCCCCTCAAACGGAGCACTAGGTGCAACATCGACTCCTTCTGGATGTTGTAGTCAATGAGCATGCATCCGTCCTCTAGTTGATCGCCAGCGATGATGACTCGCTGCTAGCCCGGGGGATGCCCTCCATGTCCTAGATCTTGGTCTTCACATTGTCGATGGTTTCTGAGGGCTACCTTCAACGTGATGGTCTTCGCCATTAGGGTCTTCACGAAGATTCTACATCTTGGTCAGCGGTACCCACCGGTGACGACAACAACGACAGCCTACCTACCTACCTAACTAGGGAGAGGGTGGTGGTTCACGGCAGTGGCGGGGTGAACTGGCATGGGCGGGTAGGGTTTAGGGGGTGGAGAGTGGTGGTAATTATATAGGTGGAATGAGGTGGCATGCATTGTTCATTTATATTGGATTTTGATCGGACTGACTAACTGGGTATGTCAGTAGTTGTTGGGCCTCAGGGAAAGTCCACTAGCTCATGCATCACGTCCTCGATAGTTATTTGGAAGACGCTTCGGTTCACCTAACCGGTCGCTACATTTACTTGACCGCGTAGCGCACGCAACATATGTCCAGTGGGCCTGTGCATTTCCCCTTTGTTCTCGCATGAGTAGTCTCCTACCTCGCGCTCCATCACCACCGATGCACAACGAGTCACCGCTCTGTGTTGCTGCAACCACTGAACCACTGGTCTTTTAGGTCGGACCGCCGCGCTGCTGCAACCCTCAAACCATCGTGCTGCAAGACATATGCAAGTCGCGTGACACCAACCATTGTTGTTGCAAACCTTCATCCTTGTAGCCAAAGGCGCCGACCATCGCTGTTGCAAAAACCGTCGTTGCAGCGGCATTGCTGCAAGTACATCCTCTCCCATCCCATTTTCTCCTCTTCCCTTCATACCTTCTTGAACTCGTCGCGAGGTGACTCGCCCCTTCTTTGCAACAAGCCGCCATGCCCCCAAGTGTTGTTTCCCAACCACGAGTCCCTGCAATCAAACACAAAGGAAGAGAGAGTGTTCCTTCAGGGATGCTGCACCACACGATATGTGAAGGGTGGGCTCACAACAACACCACTGTTGCGAAGCCACCGACAATTTCAATCGAAGTTGTGAGCTGGTGCCGCAAAAGGGTGCGGTGAGATGTGCGATTAGTGAATCATGAGATGTGCGAAAGCATGAAGTAACAGTTATGATGATATGATCCAAGGACGAGCGATGCGGGGGCTATCAGCCGGGTTGACGCCCAGTGGTTGCCTAGTTATTTTAGGGTAACGAAGGAAAAAAAACCCACTTTTTTCAGTTCCAGCCCAGTTATTTTCACTCGATTTTGGACAATCCTGATCTGAAAAATCAAAAGCTCAAAAGAATTTTAATCTGATTGTCTAAAATCATCTGAGAATCACTACAATCGCTAGTGCAATCGAAAATCGTCTGGGACCTGGCAAAATAGACAAAAATAACCCAAAGATGAAAGTAATTTAAAAAACAAACCCTATTTTTGTCCATTTCACCTGGGAACCTCGCTTCGGGCGATTCTGGGCTCTCCCACAAAACAAAACGTTTCGATTGGAGATAGTACCCCTGTCTGAGAGGCAAATTACGAGAGAACTGCCACTGCCGGCCGCGCCCAGAAAAAACGAGTCGTACGACTAGTCCCTCTCCTTCCCTCAGAAAAAAAAAATCCCTCTCCTTCGCTCGATCCCCCACCTCCGCACTCGCGCTCGCGATAGGGTTACAGGGCCGCCGCCGCCGCGCCGCCCGACAGCTCGCCCCGGCCGCTCACCTGAAGCCGCTGGCCTCAACGCCCGACGCCGCCTCCCGGAGTTCGCTCGGGCCGTCGCCTAAGGTGAGCTCTCCTCTCCTCTCTGTCTTCTCTGTTCTGTCCTCCATGTCTCTCTTTTCTATCAATTTCTTGTTACAAAATTGATGGATAGATGGACTGATGAATGGATGTATTATATTTACAATCTCTCATGTTGTAGTTGATCATGGTAATGCCGCCCTGGGTGCAGCCTCTATTCCTTCTTGTTCGTCCCTGTTCCTAGTTCTTCTCTGTACATGGAACGATGGATGGATAGATGTTTGTTTGGTAGGAAGGAGTAGATGATTTGCTTGATGCCTGAATGTTAGCAATTCGACACACAGTTTCAGTTCAGGGACATTACGGACATTTCAGCACACAACTCATCCCATAATCTCAGACCACAATCTCAGAAAAGAACTTGACGGCTGATTCTGTGGGAAGTTTCTCAAAAGCTGATTATGGAGAGTCAAAAGCTGAAAAGAGCCGGGCTCCAGTGGCTCCCCGCCCCCCTTCCCCTCCCCGATAGTTATTTTAGGTGTTTATAGAGGAAAAAACCTCCAGGTGCGCCCCTTTCCCCTCCCCGTTTTCGCGGTCTCCCGGCGCAATCTGGAGCCCAAACTACCGGCGCGTGGACGCCAAGTGCTGATCCAGAATCCTCCTTCCCGCCAGCAAGCCGTCGCCAAGTTCATCCCTTCGCCCAGCTGGATAGTGAGAGGGAGAGGGGGTACTCAGGGACGCCCAGATCGGCGCTGGCGGCGCGGCGGCTCGGGAACAGGGGAGGCTGGGCTAGGCGTCCGGCACGGAGAAGCGCGAGGCAGAGGAGGTGGCCTGCGTGGAGGAGGGCGGCTGGCGCTGGGGAGGAGCGCGGCGCGAACGAGGCGCCCTGGTGCTCGTCGGAGGCGCGAGGCGCTGCATGCTGGGCTTGCTGTTCCTGGAGCAACGCTGCAGCGGCCTACGTTGCACCGATACGGCGATACGAGTACGGCGATACGGGATACGACAATTTCTAGAAACAGCAATATGCGATACGGCGAGTATATATACATAATTAATAAAATGGCATGTAATAAAGATAGAACATACTAATATAATGCGTGAGATGAGAACAAAATGATGCCCCATTGGTTGCCTCATGCGTCTTTTCATGTCGTGAATGGTCATCGATGTCCTCGATCCTCGTCCATTAGCTTGCTGTCATGCCATCTCCCGCAGATTACATGGTGATTTGAGTATTTCCCTCTGTGCCAGTAGACAGTAGCAGGAACATCAGCAAGCACCAAGCACATACGGCAAGCGCGCGCGCGCACACACACACACATGCCAGCAAGCAGCCAAGCACATACGTCAAACACACACACAGCAAGAATCAATACCTCACTCTTGCCATAGCGGCGGAGAAGAGGTCACTTGGCGAGTTGACAGTGCGGCGGCGACGAGTCAGTCCTAGCGACGGCACCGGCGGCGAGACAGGCGGCGGCGGCGTGCTCGTCGCCCTCGATCAAATCGTGAAGTCGAACAGAGAACGAGGTTAGGCGTATACGTGGGCCTTTAATGGGCTCGAGGCTGCACGGCCGTGTCCTGCCCATATCCCGAGCGTGTCCCCAGCGTATCGTCATTTTTTTCCTTTTCTTTTTAATCGGAAACCCTGATACGCCTGGGATACGAGTATCGCGGCCGTATCGTGCGTATCGCCGTATCGGCGACGTGCGGTACGCAGACACGCCAACTTTCGACGTATCGGTGCTTCATAGGCAGCGGCTTGGCTTGTGCTGCTTGAGTGCTGCTGCTGCTGTGAGAGTCTGGGAGAGAGATTGAGAGACGCTTCGGCTGAGATGAATGAGGGGCAAGCCGAGTGCCTGGTGGGGTTTTGGGTAGTCTCCAAAACTCAAGCAGTTTGGAGGTGAAGCTGGAGTGGAGCTCTCTCAAACAGGGCCCAAGTGTTGAAATACAGAACTTTTTCTGAGGATCACCTTGGGGTCACTTGGTTGCAGCTCTCCTTTTGTGCACAGCAATTTCCTTATCATTTACTCCCTCCCTATCAAAATATAAGACCTTCAAATGTGCTGAGTATTTCTAAAGAATGATTTTACTTCTGTTATATTTTCAAGCCAAATGTGTTTCTGTTTATGGGCACTACTCTGAAACAGGCATATATGCTATTTGAATTGAAAGCATGCTGCAAAGATTTAACAAAAAAAGTAAAACTTCTGTTGAAACATTCAGCATTCTGCAGATGCCGGATAGTGCAACTAAAGCCTAATCAAACCCCAAACATTGTTGTTAGCATGGGCCTTCTTTTCCAGTTAGCAGTCATGCACTCAGTAATTCTCATATTGTTTATGTCAATGCCAGGGTCCAAAGCTATGGTTGCAGATGAAAAACTGCCAGCTTCTGGAGATGCTAACAACTCAGAGCAACAGCTTCATGATACTGGTCTGTACTATTAATTTATCTCCATGTTTGATTTTCTCTTCTCTTAGTTGCAAAATAAAGTTGGTGTTTCTCCAGACATTAATCAGAGTGGCTTAGCTGTTAAGCAATGCTGCCAGATATACATTGCTTTAGCTTGTTTCTAGCTAGGTCGGTTTGGGCAGCCTATATATTGAGGCAACGTGTATGTGTTTAAAAGGCACTAAGCTTGTGGCAGGATGTAGCCTCTCAAGCATGAATAAAATACAAAGAGCACATGTGTGTGTACCATGTGTATGTGCGAGTAGGGGGGGGGGGGGGGGGGGGGGGGGGGGTAGAGCTTGAGTGATTCTGTTCTAACATTTAGTATCAGGAGTTGAGCGATTCAACTCCAACAGTGGCTACCAGCCATTTTGGCTGCCTTTGAATTTTCCTCATGTTTTACTCCCTCCATTTGTGACATGGACATGCTATCTGATATGCAGCTTTAGCATTAATTCTCATGTGACTATGCTAGTAAAATTTTATGAATTTGTGACATTATGGAATATTTTCCATGAAAAACATAATTGTGTTAAGTCTCTCATGACCAGACTAAATATTTTTCAATACAACATGATACAAAGTTAGAGAAGTTTGAATGCACACATTCTAGGACAACATGTTAATAACTGGACCCTTAATTTGTTACTGACAAGTAGGCATGGATAGCAAAACACCAGTCGAGGAGAAATAGAAGAAAGTGAACATGAACTCTTGTTTTTGTAAACATTGTTTATCGTGAAGTGAACATGAACTTGTGTAGGTTACCTGATTTTATTTCTCAGAACTAAACCTATGATATGTCAATGAAGTTTTCAGATGCATGGCCCGTGTTGAACTTTTGACAGCAGTGTAGCATGTCATGCCTGTTTGGTCCTTATGCGTATTTTTGCTATTTTTATTCCACAAATGCTTTTGTAGATATAAGCACATGGCGTGAAGCTTCATTTTTTGGCAGACACAAAATCACGTGTGGAGGATATGTGGAAGAAAATGAACAGCGGTTTGCCTGTGAAGATGCCCAAACCTGCTATGGTTAAGCTCAAAACAGCAGCAAAAGAAAAGAAACCTAAGGCCACAAATGTGAGTAATCTTTCTGGTATTAACCGTGTGGCAAGCTGATGCTCAAACTGTTATGTTTTATGTTTCTATTTATGGTTGCCTTATTTTATTTTAGAAGTTAAATTTTTTATCCTGCAGAACTGGATGACCATTCTGGGCCTTCCACCAAAAAAGGCTTCTGCAAATGATCAAGTCCCAAAAAATGTGCAACAACAGACACAACACGAAACAAGTGAGGATGCCAAAAAACTTGCGGCGAACGCTCTTGCAGCTGTTAGAGATGCCGCTACTGCTGCATCTGGAAGAGGGAAAGTGGAGGTAAATACTGTCAGCATCACACAGATATTTTATTATTATTAAGTTCAAGTTAAGCTTCCATCTCAAAAATTGTGTCGGCACATGGCAAATGTGTAACTGCTGTTGTTTTTTATATTTTACATTTGTTACTTGCTGCTCCGTGTTCATTCTTGTAGAGTAGCTTAAGTTCAACTGGCAAAAACTTTGGAACGACCCTGATAATTGTGGATACAGATGACAAACTTGTGACACTTTGTATGATTTGTGCATCTGATTCCACATGATGTTGCTAATATTCTAGTTTTCTATGATCCAACAGATAACCGAGGTAAGGGACTTTGCTGGCAAGGATATTGAGATCAAGAAACTCGTAGATGCGGATTCAAAGGAAGCGGTTGAGAAGGCCAGTGCGGCGGGTGCCTCGCCGTCGGCTGTGGACAACATTCTGGAGCAGATAAGGAAGAAGCAGAAGCTGAGTGTCCTGGACAAGACGAAGAAAGACTGGGGAGAGTACAAGGCAGAGAAGGGCGTGGAGGAGGAGCTGGGGGCGTACAAGAAGAGCTCGAACCAGTACCTTGATAGGCAGTCGTTCTTGAAGAGAGCCGATTACAGGGAGTACGAGCTCGAGCGGGACGCACGCTTGTCGTTGATGGCCAAGCGGAAGAGCGAGAGCATGCAGGACGATGATGTCTAGGCTTTGATGGGAATTGCTATCATGTTGGCAGCACTTTGCCTTTTGTTGGAGTACTTGGTGGAGATTCTTTTGAGATAGATAATGGTAAAGATGTTATGTCATCGATGCCTTGTCCTCTTACTCCCTCCGTTCTTTTATGTAAGGTGTATTATTTTTGATACGGTGACCAAGAAACATAATTATAGACATATTAGGACGAAATTACCCTTAGAAAATTTATTGGTTAGTGGCAAGTAAATCAGTTAGTCCAGGAAAGTATGAGATACACATGCAATTGACAGAGAGATATTTTTCTTCTTTTGCTACAAGAAGAGATACAAACAATAGGACAGAGATACTTTCTCTTTTCTGGAGGGCTAACAAGGGAATTACGAGGAATTAGAAGAAATGCACCTTATATTCTAGAATTTTATCAAAAAATAAATACACCTTATATAAAGGAACGGAGGGAGTATTATACAATCAGCTGGTCAATGTGAGTGATGTCCCGCAAAAATAAAAAATAAAATAGAGCGTTAATGAAGAAGAGGCAAATGGGTTTCTCAATCCTTTATTCTTACCTGCCAGGGTTGGTAACATTTCTGAAAATCCGACAGGACCCAGGGGTACAATTTTTTAAGATATTTGATACACTGCGATGCCTTTTTCTGCATGAAGGCTTCAAATCAAAGTGAAAAGACTGCAAGTATATATTACTCCTTCCGTCCCAAAATAAGGGGGTGTTTGGTTGCAAAGGGACTAACTTTTTTTAGTCGAAAGTACTAAAGAAAGAAGACCCTCTAGTAGAGTCTTTTTCTAGTCCCTTAAGAAAAAATCCCTCCTGCTTGGTTACATAGGGATAAAAGGGACTTTTTCTAGTCTAGCCCCTGTAACCAAACAGGGCCTAAGTGTCTCAATTTGTACTAACTTTACTTATTTTGAGATGTAGGGAGTAAGTTCAAGTCTCTTGGGCTGCAATGACATGATTTAAATTATTTTCCTTAACCAAAAGCGTAGAAGCTCGTATATTTAGGTTTAGAGATTGTACTTCAAGTCTCTTGGGCTGCAATGGCTGGATTTAATCTTGGTCTTTTTCCTTTACCAAAAGCGCAAAATAAAAGTATAACAGTTTTGCTAGAACTCATCTAGATGAGATATAATTTGGTCTCATTCATCTTTTATAGCCATTGGATGTGATGCTATAAGATGCGTGTGTGCTGACATGGGTTGTATTTGTTCTTGTTTTCAAAGTGAATGAGACCAAATTATATCTCATCTAGACGAGTCACTACTGGAATCGCCCTATACGCCGAGTGCCACGGACACTCGGCAAAGGCCCAAAAACCGCCGGCAACGCCTTTGCCGAGTGTCACCTTCGGCAAAAGCCACCCGACATACACCTCTTCGGCAAACCGGAATTTGCGGAGAGCCAGAACACGGGCACTCGGCAAAGCCTTTGCCGAGAGCTAAGCAGCCCGTCTCGGCAAAATAAAGCAGCTAACGGATAAGTCCGAATAGCTCCTGACATGTGGGACCACGTAAACTTTGCCGAGAGCACTCTCGGCAAAGGGAACCAATAGGAGGCTGACATGTGTCGCCTCCTGACATGTGGGAGCACGAGAGCAGGCCGAGGGCCAACTTTTCCGAGAGGCACTCTCGGCAAAGGGAACCATTAGGAGGCTGACACGAGTCGCCTCCTGACATGTGGGACCACGAGAGCAGGCAGAGGGCCAACTTTGCCGAGAGGCACTCTCGGCAAAGGGAACCAATAGGAGGCTGACACGTGTTGCCTCCTGACATGTGGGACCACGAGAGCAGGCCGAGGGCCAACTTTGCCGAGAAGGCCTCTCGGCAAAGGGAACCAATAGGAGGCTGACACGTGTCGCCTCCTGACATGTGGGACCATGAGAGCAGGCCGAGGGCCAACTTTGCCTAGAGGGCCTCTCGGCAAAGGAAACCAATAGGAGGCTGACACGTGTCGCCTCCTGACATGTGGGACCACGAGAGCAGGCCGAGGGCCAACTTTGCCGAGAGGACCTCTCGGCAAAGGGAACCAGTAGGAGGCTGACACGTGTCGCCTCCTGACATGTGGGACCACGAGAGCAGGCCGAGGGCCAACTTTGCCGAGAGGGCCTCTCGGCAAAGGGAACCAATAGGAGGCTGACACGTGTTGCCTCCTAACATGTAGGATCACGAGAGCAGGCCGAGGGCCAACTTTGCCGAGAGTGCCTCTCGGCAAAGGGAACCAATAGTAGGCTGACACGTGTCACCTCCTGACATGTGGGACCACGAGAGGCCGAGGGCCAACTTTGCCGAGAGGTCCTCTCGGCAAATGGAACCAATAGGAGGCTGACATGTGTCACCTCCTGACATGTGGGACTAGGAGAGCAGGCCGAGGGCCAACTTTGCCGAGAGCCCACTCGGCAATCCATCTCCCTTTACCGAGAGACGCTCTCGGTAAAGGTGTCAGGTCCTACTGGTTGGTACACGTTTACCGAGAGGCCTCTCGGTAAAGGGTGCATTCTGTTCCAGTTCCACAGTCATTGCCGAGAGCCACCCTCGGTAATGGTGTGCCCAGGAGCCTTTTTTTTCCTGTTTCTGTTTCTTTCCTGGAGCGAAACATATACATCAGAAGCATATAGAACATGTCACATATAGGCATCACTGAACAAAAGAAGCAATGATTGATTCTGAAAAACATTCCACATAAAAGCAATAGTGCATAAAAGGTGAAATAGTAGTGAAGACACTCGACTACCACAAGTTTACAAGTCTCAAGATGCAAGAGTTCTCAACATACAAGGAACCGTTTCAAACATAACATAACATGAAGTTCACGCGATTTTGGAGATCGGAGTGATAATATCAACATTAGAAGGCATCATTCCGTTTGCTGCCCCAACTCCATCAACCGGAGTGATAACATCAACTCTCGGCGGCATCATTCCGTTTGCTGCCCCAACTCCACCAACTTGAGGTGGAACTACTGGAACATTGTTCGACCCTTGTGATGGGTTGAGCTGTGATGGATTGACCCAATAGTGAGATGAATGCATATGGTAATGCCGAAAATGGTGATAGAAATAGTTTGAACGAAACTCACAATGTTCCACTCTGGCGTCGGTGGCATCTCTGGCACTGGTTGGCCTTGCATGGAATAAAGATTGGGCACCATATGTTGTAAAGACTTCACTAGATCATCTTGTCCCTTCAGCTTGGCCCGGTTTTCATCTCGTTCTTTCTCGGTGTCAATCAGTCGAGTCTACAATATGGCAATGCAAATGTCATTCATGTTGAAATGCAAATATGCAGGACCATGAAGGATCAATGAAGAAGCACTGACCTGAATATCCTCAATAATGCTCACGGAATGTGGTACATGACGCTCTACGGTAGGAGTAGAGCCAGTACTCATAGCACGGAGCATGTTGACTCTCGAAAGGGAGGAGGTTATGACAGAATCAAGGTGAACCGCCATCCGGCCATTCGGTCTACCGCCTGCCGCGACAATGGCCACAAGAGGGTCAAACGGTAGCACGTGAGGATCAGCGTCAGGCCCGTACGTCTCCTTCAATTTTTTGGTGTAGTTCTCTCCATCTGACCGGGCTTTAGAGCTGATCCAGTCCCTCTCCGGGTGGAGAGGGTCCTTGTCCTTGTCGTATTTGGTACGTTTGATGGTCCATGCCTCGAAGTAAGTGATATCCTTGCCAGTGTCTTCTTTCTGCAAAAGAAAGCGATCCAAACAATCAAGGGAATGCTCACAAATGAAAGAGAACATGATGAAAAGAAAAGGATGTGGTTGCCTACATGTTTTGAGACGACACCTGGGATGGTGAGGTTGCCTTGACGGTGTCCTCGACCCCCCATCAACTTACGCCGTTCAGATATTGCTTTGTGTTCATCCTGCCACCCTGGATCTGTCCACCGTTCGACGATCTTCTCCCAGCACGGACGTTTGTCAGCGCACCACCGAGGAATCACCTGTAAATTAAACAAATACATCTTAGTAAGGATTCTAATTTTGCGGTAATGTAGGGAATAGCAAGCATCCATCGTCACTTGCCTTGAAGTAATTGTCCCGTGAAAGATGCGTCCCTCGAGCCTCCTGTTTGGAAATCCTATGGTTGAGATAGTCCGCGTGATACTTGACCACTAACCGGACGCGCTCCTCATAGTGCATGTCGTGGACTAGTTTCTTGGCAATATTCTCAACCACCACATTTGCACGATCCTTCTGACCCTCAACGCATGTATAGAAATCCTACAAACATGCATACATGTGAGAAGGGTTAAATCATGACTATGGCAAATTTAAACCTTTTGGTATTGACATTTAGGTGTTTGAAAGGACTTACCCAGAAATCGTTGACCACTCGCATGGCTCTGTTATCATAAACCCTCTGACGCATATCCAGGAAATCCAGTGCAAGTTTGTAGTGATCCCATGACCAAGCTGGCTCAATGATACCGTTCGGCAAAGTGACCAGTCCAGGATAATTTAACCTACAAAGACCCCCAATGATGCCACTCGGCGACCGTGGCAGACGCCTCTCACCACCTTTTACTAAGCTTCTGCATTACGAAGAGTGAAGTCATATTATATGTGAGGAAATGAAAAAAGGTACAATTTATATGGGATGAGTCGAGATAACCACTTACTTCTCTCCCATTGGTTTAATCAAAACGTCTCTATGAACATATGGACGTCTTGGAAGCTTTGAAGGACCACGCAGCCACACTTTCCCTCTGGAAGTAGTGCTGATAGTCGAACCGCTCGGTTGCGAACCGCTCACCTCGTGGTGCTCTGTCACCCGTGAGGGTCCGTCCCCACCCTGAGAAACCTGACGAACAACCAGCCTCCTCTCGGCGGCGTCGTCCTCCACCACCTCCTCCTCCTCATCCTCCACTACCTCCTCCGCAAAATCCTCCTCGTCCTCCTCCTCACACGCCTCATCCCCATCCTCTGTTTCCTCCTCCTGAGCACGGTGAAGCACTGCATTAGAGGGTCGAGGAGAAGAAAGAGGTGCTCTACGCCGGCCTGCTTTACGTACTCCTCGTCCGCTTCCTCCTCCTGCCTCACCTACTCCCCCTCCTCGTCCGCCTCCTCGTCCTGCCTCACCTACTCCCCCTCCTCGTCCGCCTCCTCCTCCTGCCTCACCTACTTCCCCTCCTCGTCCGCCTCCTCCTCCTGCCTCACCTACTCCCCCTCCTCGTCCGCCTCCACCTCGTTCGCCTCCTACTCCTCCCCCGCATGGTACTCGACCTTGTTTCGCACATTTTGTCGGACGGGTGTCTAGACCCACCAATCCTTTGGCCTTCTTGGCGGTTGTGGCAACCGATGAAGGAGCAGCCACCGCTTTCACCGGTCGAGCAATTTGATCATTGTACAGATCATTCACTTTTTTCAAACTTTCCTTTGGAATCTTGTTGCTACCTGTCATGTTTCAATCACCTGATACGAAGAAGAACAAACCAGTTAGTACAGATGATACAACTTGATGTAAATACAATAAATATATCACATATGAAGAATAAATGGAATTGTCACAATAATACATATAGTTGTTACACACACAAATACATAGAGTTGTTGCACACACGAATACATAGAGTTGTTGCACACACGAATACATAGAGTTGTTACACACACAAATACATAGAGTTGTGACACACATACATAGAGTTCTCACATGATTACATGGAGTTGTTAGAAATAAGGGTCAATATTAGGTGCAACATTTGGATCAGGGCTTTCATCATCGCTATCACGCCCGTTCATACATTCATCCTCGAAGTCTTCAGGGGGGCCCTCATCCTCATCTAGCCCCATGTGCCATCGCATAAGTAATGCCAAATCTCGAGGGTCAGAAACATCCTCGTATTCGTCCTCTGCATTATCTACTTCCATGTCATCCATGGCCTCATGTTCCATAGCATCATGTTCGTGATGCACGCCATCATCTTCCTCTGCATCATCTTCGTCTTCGTCAGTGTCTGCTTCTTGAAAGAACTCTCCCTCGTATGTGTTAGGGTTTATATGGTAATCGTCCTTGTTTGGGGTAGGTACCTTGATACGCGGGGGTACCTTGTACACGACATCCCACTTCAAGAGATCGATATATTCCGTAGATGTGCACGCGTATGGGAGAAAAAACACTTGTGTAGCCTGTTGAGCCATAATATAGACATCATTTCCTGCATATTTCGATGCTCGTTCAACTTCGACAAAGCCAATACTAGGGGTTCGTCTCACTTTCTCAGGATTGAGCCAGCTGCATCTGAATACGATGGGCTTCACTCCTTGTAAACCACAATACTGCAACTCATAAATTTCTTCGATGGTTCCATAGTAGTGACGTCCATCTGTCCCTAGACAATAGACCGCACTATTTATTGACCTTCGGTTGGGCCTCTCACGCGTGTGTTTATCAGTGTGGAAGCGATACCCATTCATGTCGTAAGCCTTAAATGACTTGGCCTCGTATTCAAAACCTTTGGCTACTTCTCTCACTTTGGCGTCCATATCAACCTCCTGATATGCCTACAAGATTAATAGGAGATTGTCTGGTTCATTAGTGGAAGCATTACCGGCAAGTAAGATCAACTTGAAGTAACATAAAGTTAGAAAAGTTACTTTTCTTGAGAACCAAGAAATGAAACCGCCATCAGCATTGGTATCTTCAAGAAGGTCTGCTGATTCTTCGTCGCTAGGAGGCCGTGGTAGCTTCCAGAATTCGTTCTGGAATTCCCTAGCAATGGGAAGAATTCGAGTTAGAACTCAAGACTAGTGAGTAGTTGTCAATAAAGGTGTTCTACACTTACTTTATGTACGGTTGCACTTCTTCCATGTTGGTCAAGACATAGATCATAATAGTCGACCACTCAGTAGGTGAAAAGTTCTTGGGCTTCGGTCCACTTGCTTTGCCACCTTGGCCTTCGAAGAGGCTAAGGTCGGAAACATTACTGGTGGGTTCTTCATTGTAACGAGGAGCTGGATTTAACCTAGTCTGAATACTGTCATGATAGTACTTTGTCGTGGTCGTGGCCACCTCCTCGTTCAGGTATGCCTCGGCTATGGAGGCTTCAATGCGGGCTTTATTCTTACATTTCCCACGAAGATGCTTGAACTCCCGTTCAGGTGCATACTGCCATCGGAACTGCACAGGTCCTCCCATTCTAGCCTCATACGCGAGATGTAAGATCATATGTTGCATCGGATTAAAGAAACCTGGCGGAAATATCATCTCTAACTTGCATAGCAACTCAGGTGCTTGTTCCTCCAACTTTGCAACCACTTCATAATCTAGTTCTTTGGCACAAAGCTGACGGAAGAAGTAGCTCAACTCCGCCAGCACTCGCCAAATATCCTCTCTGACATACCCTCGAATCATCACAGGCATTATCCGCTCAAGCCATACATGGTAGTCATGACTCTTGAGGCCTCCTATTCGCTTTGTAGCCATATTCACTCCCCTCATGATATTAGCTGCATATCCATCAGGGAAGTACAAGTTGTTCACAATCCATTGGAGAATTTCCTTCCTTTGGGGCATTGAAGGGGTGAAAGGGGCTGGTGGCTTCTTCCAAGAATTACCTTTTGCACGAGGCACCAAATTTAATTTTGGCCTGTTGCATAGTTTGGCTTGATCGATCCTAGCCTGAATGTTATCCTTTGACTTCTCGGTGTCGAGGAGCGTGCCGAGTAAGGCCTCCGCAATATTCTTTTCAGTGTGCATTACATCAATGTTGTGTGGAAGTAGAAGATCTTTAAAGTAAGGGAGCCTCCATAAGCTTGGAATGTGAGTCCACTGGTGTGTCTCTCCATATCCCACAAAACCTTTCCCATCGAGCTTTTCCTCGAGAGCATCTAACTCATCCTTAAGCTGGGCACCGGTCATAATAGGTGGTGGCGGGTCATCAACAATAACACCTTTTTGGAAGTGCATAGCGTCTTGTCTGTATGGGTGATCAAGACGAAGGAACTGCCGATGTTGGTCAAAGCATACATACTTGTGACCCTTAGCCAGCCAAATGAAAGTCACACGCTGTCGACACACTGGGCAAGGCCACTTCCCCTTTACACACCAACCACAAAATATCGCACGTGCCGGTAGGTCATGTAGCGATGTGTGGTACCAGATATGCATATTGAAGTGCTTCTTTGAAACGGCATCGTATGTCCGGACCCCGTTGTTCCAAGCAACAAGTAAGTCGTCCACCAATGGCTCCATATACACACTCATATGCTTCCCGGGATAGTTAGGACCTGGAATTATCAACGTCAGGAACATGTGATGTCGTTGCATGCAAACGCCAGGGGGCAGATTCAGGGGGATAACATATACTGGCCAACAACTGTATATGGCAGCCATCAAACCATATGGATTGAACCCGTCGGTTGTTATCCCAACAGCTACACTCTTCCAGTCATCTGTTTTCTTATGAATTTCAACAAATTTCTTCCATGCTTCACCATCCCGTGGATGTTGCATCTTTTTTGTATTGTACATCTTCCCTTCGGCGGCCCATCTCATATATTGGGCAGTTTCCTCGGTCATATAAAGCCTCTGGATCCTTTCTGTGAATGAAAGATATCGAAGGATATTGACGGCAATTGTGAGCTGCCTCTTGCTACCATCATCATCTATTACCTCAATATACCTAGAGGATTTGCACTTGACACAATAATTCGTATCTTTATGTTCATTTCTAAATAACATGCATCCGTTTGGACAAGCATGTATTTGCTCATACGGCATCTTAAGTGAACCGAGGATTTTGTTCGACTCGTACATGTTCTTTGGCAATATATTTTCTTTAGGCAACAGGCTAGCAATAACTGACAATAACTCATTGAAGCAAATTATGCTCATGTTATGGTTTGCCTTCAGGGCCATTAGGCGTGCAATGCCATCTAGTTGAGTAACCTCTGTATGGGCGTGAAGGGGTTTTTGTGCCGCAAACAAAGCTGCATGATACTCTTCAGGGCTTTCCGGCGGCTCCTCGGAGTTCGGGTCCTCCGCGGATCCGCACGGCGGATGTCATCTAACAGGTTTTCAATCCGAGTATCATATTCGCCGGTGCGTTGTCGCACCACCTCCGCCCTGGACTGTTCTGTCTCACCGTGAAAGATCCACCGGTAATAGCCTGGCGTAAACCCATATTTGCCTAAGTGTTTACTCATAGTAATCTTATCTCTTTCAGTCTGGTTATCACACTCCGTGCATGGGCACCAAATTCCACGAACTGGCGTTTCTCCAGCAAATACTAATTCCAGGAAATCATTGGTCTTCGACCTCCACTCAGGGGTCATACCCTCCATGCTGGGATGTCCGGTGTACATCCACTCACGTTCTTCCATCCTCTGATATAAAGTGAAACACACACATAATTTTTTTATGTAACAAGTGGTTCCATCAAGTTTTACGACATGCACTGAGCTATGTAATAGGTAAAGATAGGTCCTAATCCCACCCGAGAATGTGTAGGCTGGGTCCGCTTTCATGACGTACTCCGACCCGAGACAAAATTTCGGCAGCACCTCCCCGCTGTTCTCCAAATACACGTCTCAGCAATAAGCCAAGAGGATGTGTATCTAGAGAACAACAAGGAGACAGTGTCGAAATTCTGTCTCAGATCTAAGTACATCATGAAAACGACCCGCCTACACATCCTCGGGTTGTCCATGGAAAACGTGGACAATTCGAAAGAGTTGAGGTTATAAATATGCAAAGACTTGCATATTTATAGATACAACCCTTCCGAACGGGAGACACCTAGGTTACACGACTATTTAGGTGATCTACAAATAATGAAAACCTACACATGAACGGGAAGAGATTACCCTTGAAGCATGCAACGGAATTCACTCTCTCTATTGTCAAAATAGATGCATGTCCTGCATGAAAGAATGAAGTTGTGTCAATCATATGTCAAACACACAAACATCAATAACACTCACTCACACACCCCCCACACACAAACACACTCACATATCCATACACACACATCACACACTCACTCACACATGCACAGACACACATCAATAGCACCCCTCTCCCACACACACACACTCACATACACCATTCATTATATATGCACATATATACACACCTAAATATAAAAAACCATTCATTATATATGCACACATACACCAACATCACTCACTGACACACACACACATACAAAGCACACACTCACACACATTATTCACTATGCATATATATGCACCTTTTGTTGTAATGGAGAGGGGGGAAACCCCTTTTATTTAAAAAAAACGAGATTGAGTAGGGGCTCACCAATGGGGCAGGGGGGCGGTGGGGGAGGTGGATGCGGGACGTGGTAGAGCTCAGTGGAGCGGATGCCGCGCCGGTGGTGCTCGGTGAAGCGTGGCCGAGATGGTGGCGGTGGACGAGCTTGGTGGAGGTGGCGGTGGGGGGGGGGCTCGGTGGAGGTCGAGGGGTCGGAGGAGGCACTCCCGGAGGCGAGGCGGCGGCGGCGGAGGCGGTAGAGCTCGCCGGATGGGGCGGCGGCACTGAGGGGCGGCGGCGGACAGAGGGGGCGGGGGCGAGAGAAACAGAGAGAGAAGAGAGGAGTGAGCGCCCGCGAGGGGGAAATTTTGCATAAGTCCCCGCGGGAAACATTTCCGAGAGCCGACTTCTAGCGACCTCGGTAAAAGTCTTAACCTAGATCTCGGGGGCTTTTCTGAGAGCCGCACCGATAGTGGTTACCGAGGGTCGCCCAGCAGCACTCGGTAATGGCCGCATTTTCCGAGGGAACTCTCAGTAAAGCATCCTTCTTGTGCATTCTCATAATATGTATTATACTTTTTTTGTTGTTTTCTTCCATGCTTGGCAAACAACCTTAGCACATCATAATTACCGACTTGCGTTTTCTTTTTCAAATGATGGGCCTTGCCCGGTTCTAGAGACCGGCACCCCTCCGGTGGCCCCGACGGTCTAGGCCGTTGATAGGCACCGAGAGGGTGTAGTCCACGGTGAATAACTGCTTCTCCGTGTTAGTGCATGTCATCGCGAGATGACAGACCAAGTCTAGGCCAAAGCCACAACAAGATCCCATCCGTGTAGACCCGACGCGACCGTTTCCCCCCTCCAGGTGCCGGCGGCGGCGCCGTCCGTGAGGGGGGGCACACCCCGAAGACGCGTGCCGGGCGTTTGCAACCGCCACAACACTTCCAGACTTGTGAGAGGCCGCCTACGCAAGATTTGGCGGCATGTGCTAGCCCCCGGAGGCCGCCGGCCACAGTCGTAGACACGCGAAGAGCAATCCGCGGAGAGGGAAGTGTTCAGATACTTCTCCATCACCAAAAATTATGAAAAATTACCATCAGTCCTATAGCACATGTGCCCACATGGTGTAAAAAACTCATGATTTTATCGCGCTCCGAGTATTTAATAATATTCACGCCGCATCGTTACCGCAGAACGTCTACTACTGTGTCATCACCGTCCGTGAGGGGGGCCACACCCCGGAGACGCGTGCCGCCTCTTCGGACATGCCACCACACCGTACGACATGTATGAGGGCCCGGTGCGATGCTCTGGTGGCATTGCTACCCCCCCAGGGCCCCCGTCCCGCCTAACCCTGTAGCATTTGACCATGGGATCTAGCCCTTTGACTTTGCACGGACGGGCTTTGACCAGTGGAACTCTCCACCCGGTTGTGTTAGGTCAGCCCATAGGAACACTTTGGAGCAACATCCGGGCCAAAGCCACAGCAAGACCCATCCGTGTAGACCTGACGCGTCCGTTTCCCCCCTCCAGGTGCCGGCGGCGGCGCCGTCCGTGAGGGGGCCACACCCCAGAGACGCGTGCCGTGCGTTTGCAACCGCCACAACACTTCCAGACTTGTGAGAGGCCGCCTACGCAAGATTTGGCGGCATGTGCTAGCCCCCGGTCATAGTCGTAGACACGCGAAGAGCAATCCGCGGAGAGGGAAGTGTTCAGATACTTCTCCATCACCAAAAATTATTAATACCATCAGTCCTATAGCACATGTGCCCACGTCTTGTAAAAAACTCATGATTTTATCGCGCTCCAAGTATTTAATAATATTCACGCCACATCGTTACCGTAGAACGTCTACTACTGTGTCATCGCCGTCCGTGAGGGGGGCCACACCCCAGAGTCGCGTGCCGCCTCTTCGGACATGCCACCACACCGTACGACATGTATGAGGGCCCGGTGCGATGCTCCGGTGGCATTGCTACCCCCCAGGGCCCCCGTCCCGCCTAACCCTGTAGCGTTTGACCACGGGATCTAGCCTTTGACTTTGCACAGACGGGCTTTGACCAGTGGAACTCTCTACCCGGTTGTGTTAGGTCAGCCCATAGGAACACTTTGGAGCAACATCCGGGCCAAAGCCACAACAAGATCCCATCCGTGTAGACCCGACACGTCCGTTTCCCCCCTCCAGGTGGCGGCGGCGGCGTCCGTGAGGGGGGGCATGATACGTCTCCGTCGTATCTACTTTTCCAAACACTTTTGCCCTTGTTTTGGACTCTAACTTGCATGATTTGAATGGAACTAACCCGGACTGACGCTGTTTTCAGTAGAATTGCCATGTTGTTATTTTTGTGCAGAAATAAAAGTTCTCGGAATGACCTGAAAATCAACGGAGAATTATTTTGGAATATATTAAAAATACTAGAAGAAGAATCCACGTCAGGGGGGCCTCCACCTGTCCACGAGGGTGGGGGGCGCGCTTGCCCCCTTGGGCGCGCCCCCTGCCTCGTGGGTCCCCTGACGCTCCACCGACCTCAACTCCAACTCCATATATTCGTGTTCGGGGAGAAAAAAATCAGAGAGAAAGTTTCATCGCGTTTTACAATACGGAGCCACCGCCAAGCCCTAAAACCTCTCGGGAGGGCTGATCTGGAGTCCGTTCGGGGCTTCGGAGAGGGGAATCCGTCGCCATCGTCATCATCAACTATCCTCCATCACCAATTTCATGATGCTCACCGCCGTGCATGAGTAATTCCATCGTAGGCTTGCTGGATGGTGATGGGTTGGATGAGATTTATCATGTAATCGAGTTAGTTTTGTTAGGGTTTGATCCCTAGTATGCACTATGTTCTAAGATTGATGTTGCTATGACTTTGCTATGCTTAATGCTTGTCACTAGGGCCCGAGTGCCATGATTTCAGATCTGAACCTATTATGTTTTCATGAATATATGTGAGTTCTTGATCCTATCTTGCAAGTCTATAGTCACCTACTATGTGTTATGATCCGGCAACCCCGAAGTGACAATAATCGGGACCACTCCCGGTGATGACCATAGTTTGAGGAGTTCATGTATTCACTATGTATTAATGCTTTGGTCCGGTACTCTATTAAAAGGAGGCCTTAATATCCCTTAGTTTCCGCTAGGACCCCGCTGCCACGGGAGGGTAGGACAAAGGATGTCATGCAAGTTCTTTTCCATAAGCACGTATGACTATATTCGGAATACATGCCTACATTACATTGATGAATTGGAGATAGTTCTGTGTCACCCTATGTTATGATTGTTACATGATGAACCGCATCCGGCATAATTCTCCATCACCGATCCAATGCCTACGAGCTTTTCACATATTATTCTTCGCTTATTTACTTTTCTGTTGCTACTGTTACTATCTTTACAAAACCCAAAAATATTACTTTTGCTGCCGTTACCGTTACTTCCATATTACTTTGCTACTAAATACTTTGCTACAGATACTAAGTTATCCAGGTGTGGTTGAATTGACAACTCAACTGCTAATACTTGAGAATATTCTTTGGCTCCCCTTGTGTCGAATCAATAAATTTGGGTTGAATACTCTACCCTAAAAAACTGTTGCGATCCCCTATACTTGTGGGTTATCAAGACTATTTTCTGGCGCCGTTGGCGGGGAGCATAGCTCTATTCTTTGAGTCACTTGGGATTTATATCTGTTGGTCACTATGAGGAACTTGAAAGACAAGAAAACAAAAATTTATCCCTCAACTACGAGGGGAGGTAAGGAACTGCCATCTAGCTCTGCACTTGATTCACCTTCTGTTTTGAGTAAGCTTGCGACACCTAAACCCGCTTCTGCTATTAATTCTGATATGTTGCATGTTATTAATGATGCCACTTCTGCTATGCATGATACTTATGATGAAACTACTTCTATGATTGATACTACTGTGCCACTTGGTGAATTTCTTGATGAACAACTTGCTAGGGCTAGAGAGAATGAAATTATTGAAACTGATAATATCGATGATAGTGATGATGAAGGCTCTCCTAATAAATATGAATTGCCTGTTGTGCCTGAGGGCTATGTTATGGATGAAGAAAATAAAAGAGACTTTCTTGCTTGCAATGATAGAAGTGATCTTAAGAAATTATTAGCTAAGCTTAAACAAAAAACTCTGAATGCTAGAATGAAATATGATCCTGCTTATGCTACTTCACCTATCTTTGTTACTGATAAGGATTATGAATTCTCTGTTGATCCTGATATAATTACTTTGGTTGAATCTGATCCTTTCTATGGCTATGAATCTGAAACTGTTGTGGCACATCTTACTAAATTAAATGATATAGCCACCCTATTCACTAATGATGAGAGAACTCGCTACTTTTACATCCTTAAAATATTTCCGTTCTCATTAAAGGGTGATGCTAAGATATGGTTTAATTCTCTTGATCCTGGTTGTGTGCGTAGTCTCCAGGATATGATGTATTACTTCTCTGCTAAATATTTCCCTGCTCATAAGAAAAAAGCTGCTTTAAGGGATATATATAATTTTGTGCAAATTGAAGAAGAGAGTCTCCCACAAGCTTGGGGGAGGCTTCTCCAATTACTTAATGCTTTGCCTGATCATCCTCTTAAGAAAAATGAAATACTTGATATCTTTTATAATGGGCTAACCGATGCTTCCAGAGATTACTTGGATAGTTGTGCTGGTTCTGTTTTCAGGGAAAGAACACCGGATGAAGCTGAAATTCTATTGAATAATATGTTGACAAATGAAAATAATTGGACACTTCCTGAGCCAACTCCTAAGCCAACTCCGAAGAAGAGGGGTGTTCTATTTCTCAGTCCTGAAGATATGCAAGAGGCAAAGAAATCTATGAAAGAAAAGGGTATTAAAGCTGAAGATGTTAAGAATTTACCTCATATTGAAGAAATACATGGTCTTAATTTACCGCCTGTTGAGGATATAACCATTAGAGTCACCCGCCCAGGAGGGGCCGGGTTACGTCATAATGATCATCACGTGAAGCCCAGTACCAAGCTTAAGAATGGCGGATCAATAATGGGCTTAAGACCCGGAGGCGGCTTAAGGCCCGTAGTGATAAACCGCCGTTATGGCAAGACTTGTAATGTAAGGCAGAGTAGTTAAGAGTCCGGGCCGGATACTGTTATAAGCCGGCCGGGACTCTGAGAGTCGCTGGGCGTCAACCTCTCCATATAAAGGGGTGACCCGACGGCGGTTCAGGACGAAGACAACAGATCGAGAGCCAGGCATAGCGATTAGCTCCCTGGTCATCGAAACCCTAAGTAATACCACCTCAACTGGACGTAGGCTTTTACCTTCACCGTAAGGGGCCGAACCAGTATAATCCTCGTGTCCCTTGTCCCGCTTAACCCCTTTAACCTTGCTAGCTATGATGGCTCCACGACTAAGTCCTTGCACGAGGACATCTGCCGTGACAATTCCACGATAGTTGGCGCCCACCGTGGGGCCAGCACACGGTGGATTTGAGTTCTTGAAGGGCAGCTTCGAAGGGCTCAAGGGATACGCTGTGGGCCGGATGACCAAGAGTCGTCGCGGCAAGCTCTACATCGATGTTGCAAACTGGGGCCCCGACGCTGGCTCAATCGAGTACGGGTACCGGGTCCCCTTCGGCGGAATCCATGTCTTTATTGGCATGATTGGTGAGCCGGGCCTTGAGCCGGACCTCTGCGCCGATCTCATCGAGACGGCTCAGCGTGCACGACCCGCCCGGACTCTGCCTGCCTTGAAGCATGCTTTCATAGGATGCGTCCATGGAGGATTCTCTGAAAGATCTGGATCTGGTGAGGAGACGGCCGCTCGCTCTGACGGCGAGTCATCCACAGAGGAGACCGACTCGTTATACCAACTTCAAGATGACAGGCTCAGGGGTTGTTCCGATGGCGACAGTATTCTGGACCCCTTTGAGCCGCCGAGCCGGGTTGGAATCTTTATGGCTGGCGCACAACCTGTTCAAAACCCCGCCGCCGGGGCAGGAAGCCCTGTGCCCCCGCCGGCTCAGGTGCTGATGGATCTCACAGACAAGATGACGGCCCTGTTAACCGCTACGGTCGCCCCAGCGGATCAAGCTCAGCATGACGCGGAGGTGGCACAGTTAAAGTTGGATCTAGTAAAGGCCAAGGAGGATCTGGCGGCGGAAGGGATCAGGATGGCTGCAGAGAGGGCGGCTCTCGACGCCCAGACTCAGCTGATTCAGGCGCAGTCTTTCCGGCTCACGATGGATCAGAACGCGTCCAATGAGGTCATGAGAAGGAGGCATCAAAAGGCCCAATCTCGACTCCCTCCGGTTTACGATCCTCGAAACCTCTTCAACACGCCTGGTGCAGGGCCTAGTAACCCGCCAGAGATCACGGCGCCCGGGGCTGGAACGCCAATTCAGCCCCAAGTGATGGGGCCTCCCCGGGTGAACGCTGCCCCGCCTCAGTACGTGCCAATACCACCGGGTCATTATGCCAACCCGTTGGAAAACATGGTCGCCGCGGCGGCGCGACTGGCGGCTCTCCCAATCGAGGGCGACTCTCCGACGGTGGTTGAAACCCGCCGGGTCAGAGAACTTCTTCAGACAGCTCTGGCGCAACAGGAGGCATATTCATATAGCCGGGACAGGATTCATTCAACCCCTCGTCCAGGCCGGAGCCCGAGTTATAGCAGACACATGGTCTCAGCGACCGGCTCTAGCAATGTCCGACGCCGTGACTTGCCTCCAGGCCACGGCCCGGTTCATAATGGAGCTTTTAACGCGGTAGACCAAGACAGAGCACGACAAGAGGCGGAGCAGGCGGCTCAGTTGACGGCTTACCAGCCACTCCCGACTTATCCGACGGCTTCCATCGACGTGGGTATACCTACAAGGACTGGAGGTGTTCCTTGTCTGGTGCCGGCTCTCCGTAATGAACGTCTGCCCAAGGATTTCAAAGGGCCGAGGAAGGTACCTAATTACACGGCTGATTTACAACCCGGAGCATGGATCGAGAGTTACGAGATGGCTATGGAGTTGCTGGAGGTCAGTGAAGCGGCAATGGCCAAGTACTTCACCATGATGTTAGATGGAACTGCCCGCACTTGGTTGAAAGGGCTGCCACCGAACTCTATCAGGTCTTGGGCTGAGCTAAAAGCCCGGTTTATCCAAAATTTCAAAGATACATGTAGGCAATCTATGTCAATTGTGGATTTGACTAACTGCAAGCAGCAGGAGGGTGAGTCTACAACCCATTGGGTTCGCCGAGTCAAAGAGATAATACATTCATCTGATAAGATGGATGCCGGCTCTGCAGTCTTAATGTTAGAGCAGAATTGTCGTTTTGCACCCCTGAAGATGAAGCTCGGGCGGCTCAAGCGCGATTGCAATGATATGGGTACGCTGATGGCGGTTCTGGTCAAGTACGCCGACTCTGATAGTACCAAGGATCCCGCGTTGGATGATGAAAGGACAGGGAAGGGAAAACGGAATGGCAATGGCAAGGGTCCCCAGCATAACCCGGCGAACCAAGGAGGCAACAAGCGTAAGGCTGATGGTAGTATGGAATTTGTGGCCAACGCCAATTCACAGGGTCGGCGCAAGGGGAGACCACCTCCCCGAGCCGGCGGGTCAGGCCCGACGCTTGAACAATTGTTAAATGAACCTTGCCCAAGGCATGGCTCTAGGGAAAATCCGGCCACTCATCTATGGAAGGAATGCGCAATCATGAAGGCCTTTAAGAATTCCAATGCTTTCAATGGCAACAATGGCCCGGGCGGCGGCTCAAATTCCAATTCTCAGAATGTTCAAGGGGGCTTTAATCAGCAGTCCGGCCAGGGTCATCAGCAGCAGCAGAAGGGGGGATACCAGACCAATCCAAAGCAGCTCAATGGCGGGCAGTATCATGTGTTTACTACCAGTCTGTGCAAGCGAGAGCAGAAGCTCCATAAAAGGGTTGTGAATGCTGTTGAGCCGGCGGTTCCACGCTATTTAAGATGGTCTGAGCAGCCTATTGTGTGGAGTAGGGAAGATCATCCTCCCCGGGTTGATAATGCGGGTCATCTGGCCTTGGTGGTGGCTCCTCAGGTTGGGGGATATAAATTCACTAAAGTGCTCATGGACGGAGGCAGCAGCATCAACATCCTCTATTATGAGACCTTCCGTTGTATGGGCTTAACTGATAAAAACCTTGGCCAGTCCAATACTGTTTTCCATGGCGTGGTGCCCGGCAAGTCGACATATCCAGTCGGTAAGATCGAGCTGGAAGTGGCCTTTGGAGATGAGTACAACTATAGGGCGGAAAAACTGACCTTTGAGGTGGTTAAGATAAGAAGTCCGTATCATGCTTTATTTGGGCGGCCGGCTTACGCCAGATTCATGGCACGGCCGTGTTACGTGTATTTGCAGCTCAAGATGCCGGGTCACAATGGGACCATTACGGTTCATGGCAGCCGAGGGATAGCCTTGGAGTGTGAGGAAGGTGACGCGGCTTACGCTGAAGCTGTTTGTGCAACAGAGGAGTTGAAGTTTTACAAGGACAATGTTGACCCGGTAGATATGACATCTTTGAAAAAGCCAACCATGGAGCATGAGCCGGTGATGAAATTTAAGTCAGCTGATGAGACTAAACTTGTTGGCTTTGTTCCAGGTGATTCATCTCAGCAGTTCAGTATCAGTGCCAATCTGGATCCGAAATAGGAAGGCGCGCTCATCGAGTTCATCCATGAGAACAGGGACATTTTTGCATGGAAACCTTCGGACATGCCGGGTGTACCTAGAGAACTCGCTGAGCACACTCTCAATATTGATTCGAAATTTAAGCCGGTTAGGCAATTCCTCCGGCGGTTTAATGAGGAGAGGCGGAAGGCCATTGGTGAGGAGGTAGCCCGGCTCTTGGCGGCCGGGTTTATTGTTGAAGTTTTTCATCCAGAATGGTTAGCTAACCCGGTGCTCCTGCTCAAGAAGAACGGCACCTGGCGGATGTGTGTGGACTACACGGACTTAAACAAGGCTTGTCCGGCTGATCCTTTTGCTCTCCCCCGTATTGATCAAATTATTGATGCTACGGCGGGTTGTGAGCGCTTAAGTTTTTTGGATGCTTATTCTGGATACCATCAGATTAAAATGGCAGTTAAGGACCAGGAGAAGACGGCGTTCATCACTCCCTTTGGAGCCTTCTGTTATGTGTCTATGCCTTTTGGACTCAAGAGTGCACAGGCGACTTACCAGCGTTGTGTGCAGAATTGTCTTCATAACCAGATTGGGCGCAACGTTCATGCCTATGTGGATGATATCGTGGTTAAATCCAGGGAGAAGGAGACCTTGGTAGATGATCTTAGAGAAACCTTTGATAATCTCCGGGTTTACAAGATGATGCTTAACCCGGCCAAGTGTGTTTTTGGTGTTCCCGCAGGCAAGCTCTTGGGTTTTCTGGTTTCTCACAGAGGCATTGAAGCTAACCCGGAAAAGATCAAAGCAATCACCTCTCTGGCTAAGCCGGCGTGCATAAACGACGTCCAGCGTCTGGTGGGTCGCATCGCCGCTTTGAGCCGGTTTATAAGCCGTTTGGGTGAAAAGGCCATGCCACTGTACTAGATGATGAAGAAAACAGATGACTTTATCTGGAATGATGCTGCTAATGCTGCTTTTGAGGATTTGAAGAGACAGCTGGCTGAGCCCCCAGTCCTTGCTGCTCCTGTTAACAAGGAGCCCTTATTGCTATATGTAGCCGCTAACACACGAGCCATCGGTGTGGCTGTGGTGGTGGAGCGTAAGGAAGCGGGTAAGGAGTATCCGGTTCAGCGGCCGGTTTACTACGTCAGCGAAGTACTCATTGAGTCCAAACAGTGGTATCCACATTGGCAGAAGCTTGTTTATGGTGTGTTCATGGCAAGCCGAAAGCTTAAGCATTATTTCCAGGGTCACCCTATCACTGTGGTTAGTTCTGCTCCCCTAGGAGATATCATCCAAAACAGAGAAGCCACACGAAGAGTTGCTAAGTGGGCTATAGAACTTGGGCCTCATGGTCTAAAATACATGCCGCGCACTGCTATCAAATCTCAAGCATTGGTGGATTTCATCAACGATTGGACAGAGCTGCAGGTGCCTGAAGAGAAACCGGATAATACATACTGGACTATTCACTTCGACGGGTCTAGGCAATTGGAAGGCTCGGGGGCTGGAGTTGTATTAACTTCCCCTCGAGGTGACAAGTTTTGCTATGTGCTGCGGTTGATGTTTCCCTGTACTAACAATGCGGCTGAGTACGAGGCCCTGCTCCATGGTCTTCGGATGGCTAAGGAGATGAGCTTGAGCCGGGTAAGGTGCTTTGGCGACTCAGATCTAGTGGCCCAACAAGTGTCAGGCAAGTGGGATTCCAAGGGCCCTCTCATGGCGGCTTATCGCCGCGAAGTTGATGCCATTGCTGGACATTTTTAGGGTTACCAAGTAGAGCACATCGATCGCAGGAAGAACGAGGCGGCTGATGCATTAAGCCGGCTGGGCTCTCAGCGAAAGCCGGTGCCGCCTAATACTTTCTTGGACATTTTGCATAACCCTTTTGTTAAGTTGCCTACAGAGGAAGACTTGGCTGTTCCTGACCCGGAGGCACAGTTGGTGGCGGCTCTCCACATTACCCCAGACTGGACAGTACCATACTTGGCTTACATGATCCGGGGAGAATTGCCCGAGGATGAAACTTTGGCCAGACAAATTACCCGGCGGTCTAAGTCGATGATAATTATCAATGGTGAGCTGCATCGTCGCAGTGTCACTGGAACTTTCCAGCGTTGTGTTTCCCCTGAGGAAGGTCAAGAAATTTTACGTGAGATTCACGAGGGGGATTGTGGCCATCATGCCGGCTCAAAATCCCTTGTGGCCAAGGCTTTTCGTCATGGTTTTTATTGGCTGACGGCTCATGCTGATGCAGAGGACTTGGTCAGTAAATGTGACGGTTGTCAGAGGTTCTCGCGACGGGCTCATGTGCCAGCTCAGGAGTTGAGGATGATTCCAATTACTTGGCCATTTGCGGTCTGGGGGCTTGATATGGTTGGGCCTTTTAAAAGATCCAAGGATAAGAAGACTCACCTCTTGGTGGCGGTCGACAAGTTCACAAAGTGGGTTGAAGCAGAGCCAGTTAGTAAGTGTGACGCAGCCACAGCGGTTCAGTTCATGAAAAGGGTGATATTTCGCTTTGGTTTTCCACACAACATTATAACTGACAATGGTACCAATCTGTCTAAAGGCGCCATGGAGGAGTTTTGTCAACGAGAGCATATTCGACTTGATGTTTCATCAGTGGCTCACCCTCAATCCAATGGTCAAGCTGAGAGAGCTAACCAGGAGATCTTGAAGGGCATCAAGCCCCGGCTTTTGGTCCCTTTGCAACGGACGCTGGGTTGTTGGGTGGAGGAGTTACCCTCCGTGTTATGGAGCATCAATACTACTCCTAACAGGTCTACGGGTTACACGCCTTTCTTTATGGTTTATGGAGCGGAAGCGGTCCTCCCTAGCGACATCCGTCATGACTCGCCTCGAGTGGCGGCTTATGTTGAGGCGGATAATGAGCGGGCGCGCCAAGATGCTCTTGACTTGTTGGACGAACAGCGTGATGTGGCAGCAGCTCGCTCGACGATTTACCAACAAGACCTGCGCCGCTATCACAGCCGCTGGGTTAAGTCCAGGGTCTTCCAGGAAGGTGATCTGGTGCTCCGGCTCATCCAAGATCAAACAGATGCACACAAGTTATCCCCGCCTTGGGAAGGGCCCTTTGTGGTCAGCAAGAACTTGTACAACAGGTCATACTACCTTATCGATGTTCGGGAGCACAAAGATTCACGTAAGTCGGAGGAAGAGACCCGTCGGCCGTGGAACATAGCTCAGCTTCGGCCTTATTACACTTGAGCCACCGGCTCTCATAATGTACATATTTCTATAGCCATGTATATATTATGATAAATAGTAAAGCAGGACCTCTGTCCTTTTCTCCTCCAAAGGTAAATGTGTTATTTCCACTACAACATTACATGGTCACTTGGAGGTGGATCTGGCTTACGATCGTATTCGAATCTAGCCGTTAAAAATATGATCACTTGGGGGCTTCCTGTTCAAACATAGGTCGTATTCGAACCAAAGAGAACATAGCTGTCGATACCCACTTGATTGGCATATTGCCGAGCCCATTGGGGAGTTTTCTTGATCATACTTGAATCATAGCTCAACCCCCTTTGGGAACCGACGTGGATCGTATTCGAATCAGCATCATTAAACAATTCTCAAGGTCATTTGGGGGCTTCCTGTTCAAACATAGGTCGTATTCGAACCAAAGAGAACATAGCTGTCGGTACCCTCTTGATCGGCAACGCCAAAGCCACTGGGGGCTATATGATCGCATTCGAATCTTAGCTTAACCCCTTTGGGACGGTTCTCTGGTCGTATTCGAACGAGAAGCCCCTAAGTTTTGATCTTTTGGTTTGCAACAAGTTCTTTTGATCATATCAACAGTGTGCAAGGGCGGTTTTACTCCGCCGGCTTAACTTTGATTAACAATGTTGATAGCACACAATAAGCATTATCGATGCTGGTGAACCGGAGTTGAGTTCTCAACCTCATTATTTGGGTTATATAAACCGGAAGTATACTTAAAGGCTTGCAGGTATGCTATTATGGTTGCCTCGAGGATATAATTGAGAGCTGGTCTTTTATGACTTTGGTTCATATTCCGGGTTATATGTAAAATATATGACTCTCAGTGCGGAAAGCCGCCTAGAGACTTGTGATTTGTTTTCTATGCAGGACAATGAAAGACAGTTCTTTAAACTTAAGGAAAGTAAATGATCAAACATAACCCGGAGGAATATAAAAGAGCAGCTTCAACGGAGTTAAGCACTCCACACGTGCACGATGGCACGACAAAATTAAGTGTTTGTCCTACTCTATTACAGGACTCCCCGAGTCCAAAAGGTGAGGCATTGTTTTTAAGGCGTAACCATGAGCCGCCTAAGAAATCAAGGTGCATGTTGGGTTGAAGCTCCCGGCTCATCCCTCTCCGCTCCTCCGGCTGTTTCCATGACCTGGAAGGTTGATGATTTCCAGTCAATGCCGCTCAAAGCTTCAAATTGAGCCTCATCATCAATTAACCCGGCCGGGTCAACTTCTGGGGCGAAGGTATGCTTACGAGTCGGAGGGATCAGGCTGACTGCTTCATAGCGTGGAGTTGGGATCCTCTGATTCTCCGCGTCATAGCCCGGCTGATACTTGGTAAGGTCTGTATCATTCCCAATCAAGGTGGCCACCGGGCGCACGCTCTTCACACAGGCGGCGAAGTCTTTCTGGTCAAAGGGGGTGCCGTCTTCCTTCAGGCTGGGGTATCCAAGAGCGATGTCGGCCGGGTCTAGCTCCGGTAGAAACGCCTTGGCCCGACTCAGAGCAGCTATGGCTCCGGCTCTTGCAGAAGCCCGTCTCAGCTCTTGGAAGCGCTGAGGAAGTACGGCAAGCCGCCTGAGTACATCTGCCAGGTGAGTGGGAACTTCATTGGAGAGAGCCACAACGGCTAAAGCATGTTGTGACCCGGTGTAAAGTTGCTCCACCAAAGTGTAAACCGCCTTCAGCTTGGTCAACATGTTCTGGTTGAGGTTGGAACTCCTGGGACCTGCATTACAAAGTCAGGTGAGCTGATGGCAATGGTGGGACTTATCAGGCGTAAATGATGTAAACTTGTTAGAAGCTTATAGAGTAACTTACCGAAGATTGCGGCGACCATCTGCGATACATGGCCTTTTAAGCCGGAGAGTTCGGCGGTTCTTTTAGTAAGAGCAGCCTCCGCTTGTTCGGCCCGGCTGAGCAAGGTAGTCTTCTCATCGGCCCAGGCTTTTCTTTCTGTTTCAAATTTTTTCTTCAGTTTTTCTTGTGCAGAGACACTGAACTCAAACTTGGCATTGGCCTTCTGGGTCTCATTTTCCCGAGTCTTCAGGCGGGTCTTTAGATCAGAGATTTCCGACTCAAGTTTCTTGCAGGCAGCCTGTACAAGTTTCGGGTTACAGTTTGAGTGATTATCATGCAACATTAAAGTCCCAAGCACTTTGCAAGCAAAGACACTTGGCACTTGGGGGCTAATGTAGGCTGAGAAGCTTTATTTACAGTGCCGGTTCATGAAAATAAGTCCCAAGCACTCTGCAGGCAAAGGTGCTTGGCACTTGGGGGCTAATGGGCAAAGTTGCTCAAATACTTGATTAAAACATAAGGTAAAAGACCGGTTCACCTAGGCTGTTTAACCCGGCCCTTGAGTGTTACCAGGTAAGCCGGTATTAAGTCTACAACATATTCTGTCATAAGTAATAGACTTGGGGGCTAGTATGGTAAGGATGACTATGGAGTAAACAAGGGAATTATACCTCAGATTTTTGCTGTATCTGCTTCACCATGTCAATTTCCAGGTCCCGGCTGTTGTGCACTTGACCAATATAACCAGCAACAATATCTCCAATGCTCAAGTTAGCATAGTCAGTGATATCCAGTCTGGCCCTGCGGCGCTCCAGCAGTTCTTCTTTAGCAGAGCATCTAGCCAGCATAGTGGGTCTTCCCGGCTCAACATATTCGGTCTGGGTAATCACCACATCCGGGTCATCGGCCGGTTGAGCTGGGCTGGGAATCTCCGGGTTGTCAGAACCCCCCATGGCCTGTTCTTCAGTTGGAGCGGTGGTTTCTGGAGCTGGTGCAGACGACGCCTCAGAGGCAGAGGCGTTGGGTTCAGTCAAGACCGGCTCTTCGACCGGGTTATTTTTCTTTACCCTCTTGCTGAGCTTTGCTTGTGCACTGAAAGTCAAAAGGTTAGTGCAAAAAACATGAGTAGGATAAGCACAAAATAAGCTGATCATCATTACCCGGGTGCGGTCTTGAAAGCCGGCAAGTTAGATTGCATGGAGTCACCGGTTGAAGAAATATATGATCTTAATTCATCACCTATTGAAGAAACTCATGGTCTTGATAACCCGACACAGGTAGTAAAGGTAAATTCTCTCTATATATATGATAAAGCTGAAATCTCGCCTACTAAGTTTGCTAGCCAATGCTTGGATGAGTTTGATAATTTTATGGTTAAGCAGGAAGATTTTAATGCTTATTTTGGTAGACAATTGAAACAAAATGCTTATATGATTGAACACTTGGGTGATTATATGTCTAGAGTTAAAGGTGAACTTAAACTCATTAGTAAACATGCTTCTATGGTTACCACTCAAGTAGAACAAGTACTTAAAGCTCAGAATGATTTGCTCAATGAATTGAATAATAAGAATAATGACTATGCTTTTAGAGTGGCTACTAGAACTGGTAGAATGACTCAGGAACCTTTGTATCCTGAAGGCCACCCTAAGAGAATTGAGCAAGATTCTCAGAGAAATAATATAGATGCACCTAGTTCTTCTAAAAAGAAGAAAAAGAAAAATGATAGGACTTTGCATGCTTCTAGTGAACCTATTGCTGAAACACCTGAGAATCCAAATGATATTTCTATGTCTGATGCTGAAACACAATCTGGTAATGAGCATGAACCTAGTGATAATGTTAATGATAATGTTCATGATGATGCTCAACCTAGTAATGATAATGATGTAGAAATTGAACCTGCTGTTGATCTTGATAACCCACAATCAAAGAATCAACGTTATGATAAGAGAGACTTTGTTGCTAGGAAGCACGGTAAAGAAAGGGAACCATGGGTTCAGAAACCCATGCCTTTTCCTCCTAAACCATCCAAGAAAAAGGATGATGAGGATTTTGAGCGCTTTGCTAAAATGATTAGACCTATCTTTTTGCGTATGCGATTAACTGATATGCTCAAAATGAATCCTTATGCTAAGTACATGAAAGAAATTGTTACTAATAAAAGAAAGATACCGGAAGCTGAAATCTCCACCATGCTTGCTAATTATACTTTTAAGGGTGGAATACCTAAGAAACTTGGAGATCCAGGAGTACCCACTATACCATGCTCCATTAAAAGAAACTATGTTAAAACTGCTTTATGTGATCTTGGAGCCGGTGTTAGTGTTATGCCTCTCTCTTTATATCGAAGACTTGACTTGAATAAGTTGACACCTACTGAAATATCTTTGCAAATGGCTGATAAATCAACTGCTATACCTGTCGGTATTTGTGAGGATGTGCCTGTTGTGGTTGCAAACGTTACTATTTTAACGGACTTTGTTATTCTTGATATTCCCGAGGACGATAGTATGTCTATTATTCTTGGAAGACCTTTTTTGAATACTGCAGGGGCTGTTATTGATTGCAACAAAGGCAATGTCACTTTTCGTGTTAATGGTAATGAGCATATGGTACACTTTCCGAGGAAACAACCTCAAGTCCACAGTATCAATTCTATTGGAAAAATTCCATCGATTATTATTGGAGGTTTTGAATTTCCTCTTCCTACTGTCAAGAAGAAATATGATATTCTTATTATTGGGGATGTGCATATCCCCATTGAGGTAACATAGTGTTATTCGAAATTTCTCCGGTTTCATGCGATTCGGAATGAGTTTGTTAACAAGACCTGATCAACCTTGTTAGTGGATTCCTTTTGATGAGCATGAGATGGATGAAGTTAGAAAGCACAACCTTCTGTACCTTCTCTCTACTTTCTGTTATTTAGTTGAAATAAAGTAAAAATAGTATTTTTCTGTCTGTTTTCTGAATTATCCGTGCAATATAAAAATACCCCGAAAATAAAAGTTCTCCAAATGCCCTGAAATTGAAATATGATTTTATCTGGAATATTTGAGAATATTTGGCACTGAGAACACAGCAGGGGGAGCAAGCACCTGGCCACGAGGGTCCAGGGCGCGCCCACCCCCTGGGCGCGCCCCCTACCTTGTGGGCCCACGGTGGCCCCCCTCCACTTATTCCTGCACCCACACACTTCTTCTTCCTCCCAAAAAATCACCATCCAGCTCAAGCACGAGTTCTAGCTCATTTTGCTGCGATTTTCGATCTCCTTGCTCAAAGCACCTCTCACAAAACTGCTTTGGGGGATTGTTCCTTGGTATGACTCCTCCATTGATCCAATTAGTTTTTGTTCTAGTGCTTTATTCATTGCAAATTTGTGCTGCCTAGGTGACCATGTTCTTGAGCTTGCATGTCAAATTTATATGGTTCCAAGTAGTTCTAATGCATGATATAGGCTCTGGGCACTTGTAGGAGTAGTTGCTATCAATTTTGTTGAACTTGGTTCACTTTTATTTTGAAGATACTAAAAATTTCAGAAATTTTTCAGAGGAAGAAATATGTTTAGGAAAAAGTACCAAGGGGGTTCTTCAAGGAAGCAAGGACCCAGGCTTGCAATGCGTGATGCTGATGATGAACCGCCAAGGGACGCTCCAGTGCGGCCTTGTGAATGGCCTTCTGAGGACTTCATGGATCAAGCAGGAATTAAGGAAGAATTTAACGCATATTTGCGTAACACTGATCTTGTGAGCTTCGAGGCAGAAAAGTGCCGTCAGTACCACTATCTCACTAGTTCCTTTGTGAGGAGGTTTGAATTTTCATCTACACGCAATTCTCAAACTGTCCTGTTTGATCTTTATGAAAATTCTTATACTATGGACTTAGAGGATTTTACCACTGCTTGCAAACTTCCACAATGGGGTAGCCCTAGTGAACCTCGCAAATATGAATTTAGAGATTTTCTTGCTAGTATAACTGTGGGGGAATCTAGAGACATAGCACAAGCTACCATAGGGAGCATTCATTTTCCTGCTTTACATTATTTTACTCTCTTCATAGGTAGGTGCATAAATGGTAAGGATGAAGCATGTCACATGTGTGTCCCTGACCTCAGCATTCTCAGGAGTGCTGTGTTAGGAGATAAATCTTATAATTTGGGAGCCATTGTTGCGCGTAGGTTGCATCATAATAGATTTAATGGAGATTTCTTTGGTGGAATTTATGCAACCCGTATAGCTAATTTTCTTGGTATAACCATACGTGAGGATGATATTGAGTTGCCTCCTGCTCATTTAGATTATGAGGCTATGGCGCGTCATCGTTTCGTTGAGAGGAACGATCAGTTCCTCCAGTACCGACTAATTTTTGACAGACGATGCACCTATCACGTCGCTCTCCCTGCTTGTACTTTCTTTGACTTTCAGGCAAAGGGAGATATTACATAACTAGAGAGGAGGCGGAAGAGTATAAGAGGAGGGCTGAGATAGCTCGCCTCCAAGCTGCAGCCTGATATGTCTCCAACGTATCTATAATTTTTGATTGCTCCATGCTATATTATCTACTGTTTTGGACATTATTGGGCTTTATTATCCACTTTTATATTATTTTTGGGACTAACCTATTAACCGGAGGCCCAGCCCAGAATTGCTGTTTTTTGCCTATTTCAGAGTTTCGCAGAAAAGGAATATCAAACGGAGTCCAAATGGAATAAAACCTTCGGAAACGTGATTTTTAGGAAGAATATGATCCAGGAGACTTGGACCCTACGTCAAGAAACAAAAGAGGAAGTCACGAGGTAGGGTGGCGCGCCCTCCACCCTCGTGGGCCCCCCTGTTGCTCCACCGACGTACTCCTTCCTCCTATATATACCTACGTACCCCCAAACGATCAGATACGGAGCCAAAAACCTAATTCCACCGCCGCAACCTTCTGTACCCACGAGATCCCATCTTGGGGCCTGTTCCGGAGCTCCGCCGGAGGGGGCATCCATCACGGAGGGCTTCTACATCAACACCATAGCCTCTCCGATGAAGTGTGAGTAGTTTACCTCAGACCTTCGGGTCCATAGTTAGTAGCTAGATGGCTTCTTCTCTCTTTTTGGATCTCAATACAATGTTCTCCCCCTCTCTCGTGGAGATCTATTCGATGTAATCTTCTTTTTGCAGTGTGTTTGTTGAGACCAATGAATTGTGGGTTTATGATCAAGATTATCTATGAACAATATTTGAATCTTCTCTGAATTCTTTTATGTATGATTGGTTATCTTTGCAAGTCTCTTCGAATTATCAGTTTGGTTTGGCCTACTAGATTGATATTTCTTGCAATGGGAGAAGTGCTTAGCTTTGGGTTCAATCTTGCGGTGTCCTTTCCCAGTGACAGTAGGGGCAGCACGGCACGTATTGTATTGTTGCCATCGAGGATAACAAGATGGGGTTTTTATCATATTGCATGAATTTATCCCGCTACATCATGTCATCTTGCTTAAGGCGTTACTCTGTTTTCATGAACTTAATACTCTAGATGCATGCTGGATAGCGGTCATGAGTGGAGTAATAGTAGTAGATGCAGGCAGGAGTCGGTCTACTTGTCTCGGACGTGATGCCTATATACATGATCATACCTAGATATTCTCATAACTATGCTCAATTCTGTCAATTGCTCAACAGTAATTCGTTCACCCACCGTAAAATACTTATGCTCTTGAGAGAAGCCACTAGTGAAACCTATGGCCCCCGGGTCTATCTTCATCATATTAATCTTCCAACACTTAGTTATTTCCTTTGCTTTTTTACTTTTCTTTTATTTTACTTTGCATCTTTATCACAAAAATACCAAAAATATTATTCTATCATATCTATCAGATCTCACTCTCGTAAGTGACCGTGAAGGGATTGAGAACCCCTTATCGCGTTGGTTGCGAGGAGTTATTTGTTTTGTGTAGGTACGAGGGACTCGCGTGTAGCCTCCTACTGGATTGATACCTTGGTTCTCAAAAACTGAGGGAAATACTTACGCTACTTTGCTGCATCACCCTTTCCTCTTCAAGGAAATCCAACGCAGTGCTCAAGAGGTAGCAAAGAAGATTTCTGGCGCCGTTGCCGGGGAGTCTACGCAAAAGTCAACATACCAAGTACCCATCACAAATCCCTTATCTCCCGCATTATATTATTTGCCATTTGCCTCTCGTTTTCCTCTCCCCCACATCACCCTTGCCGTTTTATCCGCCCTCTCTTTTTCGTTCGCCTTTTTTTTCGCTTGCTTTTTGTTTGCTCGTGTGTTGGATTGCTTGTTTGTCACGATGGCTCAAGATAATACCAAATTGTGTGACTTTACCAATACCAACAATAATGATTTCCTTAGCACTCCGATTGCTCCTCTTACCAATACTGAATCTTGCGAAATCAATGCTGCTTTGTTGAATCTTGTCATGAAAGATCAATTCGCCGGCCTTCCTAGTGAAGATGCCGCTACTCATCTAAATAGCTTCGTTGATTTGTGTGATATGTAAAAGAAGAAAGATATTGATAATGATATTGTTAAATTGAAGCTATTTCCTTTTTCACTTAGAGATCGTGCTAAAGCTTGGTTTTCGTCTTTGCCTAAAAATAGTTTTGATTCTTGGAACAAGTGCAAAGATGCTTTTACCTCTAAGTATTTTCCTCCCGTTAAGATCATTTCTCTTAGAAACGATATTATGAATTTTAAGCAACTTGATCATGAACATGTTGCACAAGCTTGGGAGAGGATGAAATTAATGATACGTAATTTCCCTACTCATGGTTTGAATTTGTGGATGATTATACAAAAATTTTATGCCGGATTGAATTTTGCTTCTAGAAATCTTTTAGATTCGGTCGCGGGAGGCACTTTTATGGAAATCACTTTAGGAGAAGCTACTAAACTCCTAGATAATATTATGGTTAATTATTCTCAATGGCACACTGAAAGATCTACTAATAAAAAAGTGCATGCGATAGAAGAAATTAATGCTTTGAGTGGAAAGATGGATGAACTTATGAAATTATTTGCTACTAAGAGTGTTTCTTCTGATCCTAATGATATGCCTTTGTCCACTTCGATTGAGAATAATAATGAATCTATGGATGTGAATTTTGTTGGTAGGAATAATTTTGGTAACAACGCGTATAGAGGAAACTTGAATCCTAGGCCTTATCCTAGTAATTCCTCTAATAATTATGGAAATTCCTACAACAACTCTTATGGAAATTTTAATAAGATGCCCTTTGAATATGAGACTAGTGTTAAAGAGTTTATCAATTCACAAAAGAATTTCAATGCTTTGCTTGAAGAGAAATTGCTTAAAGTTAATGAATTGGCTAGGAACATTGATAGAATTTCTCTTGATGTTGATTCTTTAAAGCTTAGATCTATTCCTCCTGAGCATGATATCAATGAGTCTCTCAAAGCCATGAGAATTTCCATTGATGAGTGCAAAGAAAGAACCGCTAGGATGCGTGCTAAGAAAGATTGCTTTATAAAAGCGTGTTCTTCCAATTTATATGAAAATAAAGATGAAGATCTAAAAGTTATTGATGTGTCTCCTGTTAAATCTTTGTTTTGAAATATGAATCTTGATAATGATGGGACTGAATATGATCCACCTTTACCTAGAAGGCGTTCCAAAAATTCAGAGTTTTTAGATCTTGATGCTAAAATTGATAAAAGTGGGATTGAAGAAATCAAAACCTTAGATGTTGCTAAACCCACTATTTTGGATTTCAAGGAATTTAATTATGAAAATTGCTCTTTGATTGATTGTATTTCCTTGTTGCAATCCGTGCTAAATTCTCCTCATGCTTATAGTCAAAATAAAGCTTTTACCAAACATATCGTTGATGCCTTGATGCAATCTTATGAAGAAAAGCTTGAGTTGGAAGTTTCTATCCCTAGAAAACTTTATGATGAGTGGGAACCAACTATTAAAATTAAGATTAAGGATCATGAATTCTATGCTTTATGTGATTTGGGTGCTAGTGTTTCCACTATTCCCAAAACTTTGTGTGATTTGCTAGATTTCCGTGATTTTGATGATTGCTCTCTAAACTTGCACCTTCGGATTCCACTATTAAGAACCCATGGGAAGAATTAATTATGTTCTTATTGTTGCAAATAGGAACTATGTGCCCGTAGATTTTATTGTTCTTGATATAGATTGCAATCCTTCATGTCCTATTATTCTTGGTAGACCTTTCCTTAGAACGATTGGTGCAATTATTGATATGAAGGAAGGGAATATTAGATTCCAATTTCCATTAAAGAAGGGCATGGAACACTTCCCTAGGAAGAAAATAAAATTACCATATGAATCTATCATGAGAGCCACTTATGGATTGCCTACCAAAGATGGCAATGCCTAGATCTATCCTTGCTTTTATGCCTAGCTAGGGGCGTTAAACGATAGCGCTTGTTGGTAGGCAACCCAATTTTATTTTAGTTTTTTTGCTTTTGCTTCTGTTTAGGAATAAATCTTTGTTCTAGCCTCTGGTTAGATGTGTTTCTATGTTTTAATTAGTGTTTGTGCCAAGTTAAACCTATAGGATCTTCTTGGATGATAGTTATTTGATCTTGCTGTAATTTCCAGAAACTTTCTGTTCACGAAAACAATTGTTAAAAATCACCAGAATGTGATAAAATAGTGATTCAAATTGCTGCTGATCAATAAACAAATTGCCTAGGTCTTGCTATTTTGTCTGATTTTGTGGAGTTCCAGAAGTTTGCGTTAGTTACAGATTACTACAGACTGTTCTATTTTTGACAGATTCTGTTTTTCGTGTGTTGTTTGCTTATTTTGATGAATCTATGGTTAGTAAAATAGTTTATAAACCATAGAGAAGTTGGAATACAGTAGGTTTAACACCAATATAAATAAAGAATTAGTTCATTACAGTACCTTGAAGTGGTCTTTTGTTTTCTTTCGCTAACGGAGCTCACGAGATTTCTGTTGAGTTTTGTGTTGTGAAGTTTTCAAGTTTTGGGTGAATTTTTTTGATGGATTATGGAACAAGGAGTGGCAAGAGCCTAAGCTTGGGGATGCCCATGGCACCCCCAAGGTAATCCAAGGACACCAAAAAGCCAAAGCTTGGGGATTCCTCGGAAGGCATCCCCTCTTTCGTCTACTTCCATCGGTAACTTTACTTGGAGCTATATTTTTATTCACCACATGATATGTGTTTTGCTTGGAGCGTCTTGTATGATTTGAGTATTTTCTTTTTAGTTTACCACAATCATCCTTGCTGTACACACCTTTTGAGAGAGCCATACATGATTTGGAATTTGTTAGAATACTCTATGTGCTTCGCTTATATCTTTCGAGTTATATAGTTTTGCTCTAGTGCTTCACTTATATCTTTTAGAGCATGGTGGTGGATTTGTTTTATAAAAACTATTGATCTCTCATGCTTCACTTAGATTATTTTGAGAGTATTAAATAGCATGGTAATTTGCTTAAATAATCCTAATATGCTTGGTATTCAAGAATAGTAAAGCTTTCTTATGAGTGTGTTGAATACTATGAGAAGTTTGATGCTTGATAATTGTTTTGAGATATAAAGATGGTGATATTTGAGTCATGCTAGTTGAGTAGTTGTGAATTTGAGAAATACTTGTGTTAAAGTTTGTGATTCCCGTAGCATGCACGTATGGTGAACCATTATGTGATGAAGTCGGAGCATGATTTATTGATTGATTGTCTTCCTTATGAGTGGCGGTCGGGGACGAGCGATGGTCTTTTCCTACCAATCTATCCCCCTAGGAGCATGCGCGTAATACTTTGCTTTGATAACTTGTAGATTTTTGTAATAAGTATATGAGTTCTTTATGACTAATGTTGAGTCCATGGATTATACGCACTTTTCTTCCTTCCACCATTGCTAGCCTCTCTAATACCGCGCACTTTTCGCCGGTATCATACACCCACCATATACCTTCCTCAAAAAAGCCACCATACCTACCTATCATGGCATTTCCATAGCCATTCCGAGATATATTGCCATGCAACTTACCACCGTCCCGTTTATTATGACACGCTCCATCATTGTCATATTGCTTAGCATGATCATGTAGTTGACATCGTATTTGTGGCAAAGCCACTATTCATAATTCTTTCATACATGTCACTCCCGGTACACCGCCGGAGGCATTCATATAGAGTCATATTTTGTTCTAAGTATCGAGCTGTAATTGTTGAGTTGTAAGAAAATAAAAGTGTGATGATCTTCATTTTTAGAGCATTGTCCCAAGTGAGGAAAAGGATGATGGAGACTATGATTCCCCCACAAGTCGGGATGAGACTCCGGACGAAAAAAAAGAAAAGAGGTCATAAAAAAAACAGAAAAGGCCCAAATAAAAAAAATGAGAGAAAAAGAGAGAAGGGACAATGTTACTATCCTTTTACCACACTTGTGCTTCAAAGTAGCACCATGATCTTCATGATAGAGAGTCTCTCATTTTGTCACTTTCATATACTAGTGGGAATTCTTCATTATAGAACTTGGCTTGTATATTCCAATGATGGGCTTCCTCGAAATGCCCTAGGTCTTCGTGAGCAAGCGAGTTGGATGCACACCCACTTAGTTTCTTTTGTTGAGCTTTCATATACTTATAGCTCTAGTGCATCCATTGCATGGCAATCCCTACTCACTCACATTGATATCTATTGATGGGCATCTTCATAGCCCGCTGATACGCCTAGTTGATGTGAGACTATCTTCTCCCTTTTTTTGTCTTCTCCACAACCACCATTCTATTCCACATATAGTGCTATATCCATGGCTCACGCTCATGTATTGCGTGAAGATTGAAAAAGATTGAGAATGTCAAAAGTATGAAACAATTGCTTGGCTTGTCATCGGGGTTGTGCATGATTTAAATACTTTGTGTGGTGAAGATAGAGCATAGCCAGACTATATGATTTTGTAGGGATAACTTTCTTTGGCCATGTTATTTTGAGAAGACATGATTGCTTTGTTAGTATGCTTGAAGTATTATTATTTTTATGTCAATATTAAACTTTTGTCTTGAATCTTTAGAATCTGAATATTCTACCACAATTAAGAAGAATTACATTAAAATTATGCCAAGTAGCACTCCGCATCAAAAATTCTGTTTTTATCATTTACCTACTCGAGGACGAGCAGGAATTAAGCTTGGGGATGCCTGATACGTCTCCAACGTATCTATAATTTTTGATTGCTCCATGCTATATTATCTACTATTTTGGACATTATTGGGCTTTATTATCCACTTTTATATTATTTTTGGGACTAACCTCTCCGATGAAGTGTGAGTAGTTTACCTCAGACCTTCGGGTCCATAGTTAGTAGCTAGATGGCTTCTTCTCTCTTTTTGGATCTCAATACAATGTTCTCCCCCTCTCTCGTGGAGATCTATTCGATGTAATCTTCTTTTTGCGGTGTGTTTGTTGAGACCGATGAATTGTGGGTTTATGATCAAGATTATCTATGAACAATATTTGAATCTTCTCTGAATTCTTTTATGTATGATTCGTTATCTTTGCAAGTCTCTTCGAATTATCAGTTTGGTTTGGCCTACTAGATTGATATTTCTTGCAATGGGAGAAGTGCTTAGCTTTGGGTTCAATCTTGCGGTGTCCTTTCCCAGTGACAGTAGGGGCAGCAAGGCACGTATTGCATTGTTGCCATCGAGGATAACAAGATGTTTTTTTATCATATTACATGAATTTATCCCTCTACATCATGTCATCTTGCTTAAGGCATTACTCTGTTTTCATGAACTTAATACTCTAGATGCATGCTGGATAGCGGTCGATGAGTGGAGTAATAGTAGTAGATGCAGGCAGGAGTCGGTCTACTTGTCTCGGACGTGATGCCTATATACATGATCATACCTAGATATTCTCATAACTATGCTCAATTCTATCAATTGCTCAACAGTAATTCGTTCACCCACCATAAAATACTTATGCTCTTGAGAGAAGCCACTAGTGAAACCTATGGCCCCCGGGTCTATCTTCATCATATTAATCTTCCAACACTTAGTTATTTCCTCTGCTTTTTACTTTGCTTTTATTTTACTTTGCATCTTTATCAAAAAAATACCAAAAATATTATTCTATCATATCTATCAGATCTCACTCTCGTAAGTGACCGTGAAGGGATTGCCAACCCCTTATCGCGTTGGTTGCGAGGAGTTATTTGTTTTGTGTAGGTACGAGGGACTCGCGCGTAGCCTCCTACTGGATTGATACCTTGGTTCTCAAAAACTAAGGGAAATACTTACGCTACTTTGCTGCATCACCCTTTACTCTTCAAGGAAATCCAACACAGTGCTCAAGAGGTAGCACAGCCCACGATGCAATGACTGCTGCATCTCAGTACGATCCCAACTACAACTTTGGATATCCGCCAGGCCATCCGTGGCAACAAACCAACTTAGGCCAAAATCCTAAGCTTGGGGGAGTACGTATTTCTCACCGACATTACATTTATGTTCACACACTCATTGCTAGTTGTCGGTGCTCATACTCTTTCATTGTACTATCCATGCTAGTTTATTTCCCTTTTTATGCTTTCTTCTTGTGTGTTTGATAGACCTTAAGAAAACAAAAAAATAGTTGTAGCTTTAGTTAGTTTACTTTTCTTGCTGTAGTAGTAATAATTAAAAAGAAAACCCAAAAAGATTTCCTGTTCTTCTTTTGCTTGTTGGGAGCTTTCCCATGTAAATAGTTTTATTCTTTTCTTTTCTTTGGGGGTCGATAGGAGAAGACCATAATTAAATTATTGAGGTGGCTCTATTATGCATTATTGTTGATTTAACCAAGAGCCCATATTGCCTTGTCTTCTCCTGCTTATTGAATGCTTGCAGATTCCAGCTTAGTCCAATGCACGTGCACTATTATTATTATTCACATCGTTCGGTCGTGCAAGTGAAAGGCAATAATGACAATATATGATGGACTGATTGAGATGGGAGAAGCTGGTATGAACTCGACCTCTCTTGTTTTTGTAAATATGATTAGTTCATCGCTCCTGATTCGGCCTATTATGAATAAACATGTTTGCAATGACAATTAGAGATTATAGTTGCTTATGCCATGCTTAATTAGCTAGGAGCTTATAATGGTTTACCTTGCGTGCCAACATGCTATTAAAATGGTTGTGATGTGGTATGATAGGGTGGTATCCTCCTTTGAATGATTCGAGTGACTTGACTTGGCACATGTTCACGCATGTAGTTGAAACAAAATCAACATAGCCTTCACGATATTTATGTTCATGGTGGATTATATCCTACTCATGCTTGCACTCAATGTTTATTAATTTTCATGCATGTTCATGACTGTTGTTGCTCTCTAGTTGGTCGCTTCCCAGTCTTTTGCTAGCCTTCACTTGTACTAAGCGGGAATACTGCTTGTGCATCCAATCCCTTAAGCCCCAAAGTTATGCCATATGAGTCCACCATACCTTCCTATATGCGGTATCTACCTGCCGTTCCAAGTAAATTTGTATGTGCGAAACTCCAAACCTTCAAACGAAATTCTGTTTTGTATGCTCGAATAGCTCATATATCAACTAGGGTTGTCCTTATCTTCCATGTTAGGCGGGTTATCAAGAGGAGTGGACTCGGCTCCTCACTCACGAGAAAATGGCTGGTCACCGGGATGCCCAGCCCCATGCTTTATGCAAATCAAATCAAAATAATTGCAAACAAAACTCCTCCGGGGCTGTTGCTAGTTGGAGGCACTCGTTGTTTCGAGCCAGCCATGGATTGATGCTTGTTGGTGGTGGCGGAGTATAAACTTTACCATTCTATTTGGGAACCGCCTATAATGTGTGTAGCATGGAAGATATCGCCATCTCTTGGTTGTTATGTTGACAATGAAAGTATGCCGCTCAAAATATTATTTATCTCTATTTCAAAATCGAGCTCTAGCACCTCTACAAATCCCTGCTTCCCTCTACGAAGGGCCTATCTATTTACTTTTATGTTGAGTCATCACCCTCTTATTAAAAGCACCAGCTAGAGAGCACCGCTGTCATTTGCATCCATTACTATTAGTTTATATTGGGTATGACTATGACTGGATCTCTTTTACCATGAATTACAATGTTTAGTCAGTCCTTGATCTTTAAAGGTGCTCTGCATTTATGTTTTGGTCTCAGAAAGGGCTAGCGAGATACCATCTTGTCATATCATATCATGATTGTTTTGAGAAAGTGTTGTCATCCGAGATTTATTATTATTGCTCGCTAGTTAATTATGCCATTGACATGAGTAAACATGAGACCTAAGTGTTATTGTGAATATGGTTAGTCATAATCTTTGTTGAAAACTTGAATGCTGGCTTTACATATTTACAACAACAAGAGCAAACAGAGTTTGTAAAAGTTTTTCTTTATCACTTCAAGTTTATCAACTGAATTGCTTGAGGACAAGCAAAGGTTTAAGCTTGGGGGAGTTGATACGTCTCCGTCGTATCTACTTTTCCAAACAATTTTGCCCTTGTTTTGGAATCTAACTTGCATGATTTGAATGGAACTAACCCGGACTGACGCTGTTTTCAGCAGAATTGCCATGGTGTTATTTTGTGCAGAAATAAAAGTTCTCGGAATGACCTGAAAATCAATGGAGAATTATTTTGGAATATATAAAAAATACTGGAAGAAGAATCCACGTCAGGGGGGCCTCCACCTGTCCACGAGGGTGGGGGCGCGCCTGCCCCCCCTAGGCGCGCCCCCTGCCTCGTGGGCCCCCTGACGCGCCACCGACCTCAACTCCAGCTCCATATATTCGTGTTCGGGGAGAAAAAAATCAGAGAGAAAGTTTCATCGCGTTTTACGATACGGAGCCGCGCCGCCAAGCCCTAAAACCTCTCGGGAGGGCAGATCTGGAGTCTGTTCGGGGCTCCGGAGAGGGGAATCCGTCGCCATCGTCATCATCAACCATCCTCCATCACTAATTTCATGATGCTCACCGCCGTGCGTGAGTAATTCCATCGTAGGCTTGCTGGACGGTGATGGGTTGGATGAGATTTATCATGTAATTGAGTTAGTTTTGTTAGGGTTTGATCCCTAGTATCCACTATGTTCTGAGATTGATGTTGCTATGACTTTGCTATGCTTAATGCTTGTCACTAGGGCCCGAGTGCCATGATTTCAGATCTGAACCCATTATGTTTTCATGAATATATGTGAGTTCTTGATCCTATCTTGCAAGTCTATAGTCACCTACTATGTGTTATGATCCGGCAACCCCGAAGTGACAATAATCAGGACCACTCCCGGTGATGACCATAGTTTGAGGAGTTCATGTATTCACTATGTGTTAATGCTTTGGTCCGGTACTCTATTAAAAGGAGGCCTTAATATCCCTTAATTTCCGCTTGGACCCCGCTGCCACAGGAGGGTAGGACAAAAGATGTAATGCAAGTTCTTTTCCATAAGCACGTATGACTATATTCGGAATACATGCCTACATTACATTGATGAATTGGAGCTAGTTCTGTGTCACCCTATGTTATGATTGTTACATGATGAACCGCATCCGGCATAATTCTCCATCACCAATCCAATGCCTACGAGCTTTTCACATATTGTTCTTCGCTTATTTACTTTTCTATTGCTACTGTTACAATCTTTACAAAACCCAAAAATATTACTTTTGCTGCTGTTACCGTTACTTCCATATTACTTTGCTACTAAATACTTTGCTGCAGATACTAAGTTATTCAGGTGTGGTTGAATTGACAACTCAACTGCTAATACTTGAGAATATTCTTTGGCTCCCCTTCTGCCGAATCAATAAATTTGGGTTGAATACTTGATACGTCTCCAACGTATCTATAATTTTTTATTGTTCCATGCTATTATATTGTCTGTTTTGGATGTTTATGGGCTTTATTAAACACTTTTATATTATTTTTGGGACTAACCTATTTAACCCAGAGCCCAGTGCCAGTTTCTGTTTTTCCCTTGTTTCAGTGTTTCGCAGAAAAGGAATATCAAACGGAGTCCAAACAGAATGAAACCTTCGGGAAAGTTATTTTTGGAACGGAAGCAATCCAGGGGACTTGGAGTGCACCTCAGGGAATCAACGAGGAAGGCACGTGACAGGGGGGCGCGCCCTCCACCCTCGTGGGCCCCTCGTGGCTCCCCTGACGTATTTCTTCCTCCTATATATACCAATATACCCTAAAACCATCGAGGAACAGAAGAGATCGGGAGTTCCGCCGCCGCAAGCCTCTGTAGCCACCAAAAACCAATCGGGACCCTGTTCTGGCAACCTGCCGGAGGGGGGATCCCTCACCGGTGGCCATCTTCATCATCCCGACGCTCTCCATGACGAGGAGGGAGTAGTTCACCCTCGGGGCTGAGGGTATGTACCAGTAGCTATGTGTTTGATCTCTCTCTCTCTCTCGTGTTCTTGAGGTGGTACGATCTTGATGTATCGCGAGCTTTGCTATTATAGTTGGATCTTATGATGTTTCTCCCCCTCTACTCTCTTGTAATGGATTGTGTTTTCCCTTTGAAGTTATCTTATCAGGTTGAGTCTTTAATGATTTGAGAACACTTGATGTATGTCTTGCGTGGGATAACCGTGGTGACAATGGGTTATTCTATTGATTCACTTGATGTATGTTTTGGTGATCAACTAGCGGGTTCCGCCCATGAACCTATGCATAGGGGTTGGCACATGTTTTCGTCTTGATTCTCCGGTAGAAACTTTGGGGCACTCTTTGAGGTTCTATGTGTTGGTTGAATAGATGAATCTTAGATTGTGTGATGCATATCATATAATCATACCCACGGATACTTGAGGTGACATTGGAGTATCTAGGTGACATTAGGGTTTTGGTTGATGTGTGTCTTAAGGTGTTATTTTACTACGAACTCTAGGGATGTTTGTGACACTTATAGGAATAGCCCAATGGATTGATCGGAAAGAATAACTTTGAGGTGGTTTCGTACCCTACCATGCATAATCTCTTCGGTTGTTCTCCGCTATTAGTGACTTCGGAGTGACTCCTTGTTGCATGTTGAGGGATAGTGATATGATCCAATTATGTTATTATTATTGAGAGAACTTGCACTAGTGAAAGTATGAACCCTAGGCCTTGTTTCCTAGCATTGCAATACCGTTTACGCTCACTTTTACCACTTGCTACCTTGCTGTTTTTATAATTTCAGATTACAAAAACTTATATCTACCATCCATATTGCACTTGTATCACCATCTCTTCGCCGAACTAGTGCACCTATACAATTTACCATTGTATTGGGTGTGTTGGGGACACAAGAGACTCTTTGTTATTTGGTTGCAGGGTTGCTTGAGAGAGACCATCTTCATCCTACGCCTCCCACGGATTGATAAACCTTAGGTCATCCACTTGAGGGAAATACTCTATGCACTTCGAGGCCCAACAACGTATACAAGAAGAAGGTTGTGTAGTAGACATCAATACTCTACCCTCAAAAACTGTTGCGATCCCCTATACTTGTGGGTTATCAGGGCACACCCTGGAGACGCGTGCCGGACGTTTGCAACCGCCACAACACTTCCAGACTTGTGAGAGGCCGCCTACGCAAGATTTGGCGGCATGTGCTAGCCCCCGGAAGCCGCCGGCCACAGCCGTAGACACGCGAAGAGCAATCCACGGAGAGGGAAGTGTTCAGATACTTCTCCATCACCAAAAATATGAAAAAATACCATCAGTCGTATAGCACATGTGCCCACGTCGTGTAAAAAACTCATGATTTTATCGCACTCCAAGTATTTAATAATATTCACGCCGCATCGTTACCGCAGAACATCTACTATTGTGTCATCGCCGTCCATGAGGGGGGCCACACCCCGGAGATGCGTGCCGCCTCTTCGGACATGCCACCACACCGTACCGCATGTATGAGGGCCTGGTGCGATGCTCCGGTGGCATTGCTACCCCCCAGGGCCCCCGTCCCGCCTAACCCTGTAGCGTTTGACCACGGGATCTAGCCCTTTGACTTTGCACGGACGGGCTTTGACCAGTGGAACTCTCCACCTGGTTGTGTTAGGTCAGCCCATAGGAACACTTTGGAGCAACATCCGGGCCAAAGCCACAACAAGATCCCATCCGTGTAGACCCAACGCGTCCGTTTCCCCCCTCCAGGTGCCGGCGGCGGCGCCGTCCGTGACGGGAGGCACACCCCGGAGACGCGTGCCGGGCGTTTGCAACTGCCACAACACTTCTAGACTTGTGAGAGGCCGCCTACACAAGATTTGGCGGCATGTGCTAGCCCCCGAAGGCCGCCGGCCACAGTCGTAGACACGCGAAGAGCAATCCGCGGAGAGGGAAGTGTTCAGATACTTCTCCATCACCAAAAGTTATGAAAAATTACCATCAGTCCTATAGCACATGTGCCCACGTTGTGTAAAAAACTCATGATTTTATCGCACTCCGAGTATTTAATAATATTCATGCTGCATCGTTACCGCAGAACGTCTACTACTGTGTCATCGCCGTCCGTGAGGGGGGCCACACCCCAGAGACGAGTGCAGCCTCTTCGGACATGCCACCACACCGTACGACATGTATGAGGGCCCGGTGCGATGCTCCGGTGGCATTGCTACCCCCAGGGCCCCCGTCCCGCCTAACCCTGTAGCGTTTGACCACGGGATCTAGCCCTTTGACTTTGCACGGACGGGCTTTGACTAGTGGAACTCTCCACCCGGTTGTGTTAGGTCAGCCCATTGGAACACTTTGGAGCAACATCCGGGCCAAAGCCACAGCAAGATCCCATCCGTGTAGACCCGACGTGTCCTTTTCCCTGTGTGTGTGGTTTGTGAGGCACGTGCCACGCCTGGGACGTGCGTTGCTTATTCAAATAGCACACCACCCCTGCATGCATATGCATGGGCCACACGCATGTAGGGGTGCCCTCCCCTCCCCCCTCGGGCGGTCTCTATATCGAGCACCCATCCGGTGGCCCCTACGGTCTAGGAAGTTGATCGGCACTGAGAGAGGGGGTAGGCCACGGTCAACAACTGCTTCTTCTCATGTTTTTTACTTTACACTGTTTAAAGTTGAGTTTTGAACAAATCTAACCCAAAAAGCATATATATATATGTATGAGTGCATCAAAAGTCTTTTATCGAAAAAATTCATCTAAAGTCATGGAATTTCCAAACTTTGGTCGTAAAAACATATGAAATATGAGATACAAAAAAGATAGTGCCAAACAAAAACAAAAAGAGAAGGGAAAAAAATTAGAGCAGTGGTTACCGAGGGTCGGCTATCGGCTCTCGGTAATGTTCACCTTTCCGAGAGTAACTCTCTGTAAAAGTGTAACCTAGATCTAGGGGGACATATTTTTCGAGAGTTACTCTCGGTAAAAGTGACGCACCGACAAGCACTCGGTAAAGTTGACGTCGACTACTTAAGCATATTCCCCCTTGTTGTTTCTTCTCTCTGCTCCCCACCGACCGGCGCCCCTCCACTCCTCTCCTGTACTCTGCTCCCCATCGACCGGCGCCCCTCCATCGGCCGGCGCCCCCTCCACCGGCCGGCGCCCCCTCCACCGCCGCCCCCCACACCACACCGAGTTGCTCCCTCCGGTGAGCCCCTCCTCCTCCTCTCCATGTGTGCATAGATAGATGGATTGATAGATGGATGCATAGATAGATGGATGGATTGATAGATGGATGGATGCCATGTAGATACATTTTTTCTATATCAAAAGAAAAAATGTAGATAATTGTTGATAATGTTGTATGCATGGATGCTATGTGTGGATGTGACCGATGAGATACGTGAGAGAGTGTTGATGAGAGTTGTTCTTTGGAGGAAGAAAATTCAACTTTTGAACGATGACGGTGATCTGTGTGAGCTCCTCCTCATGTTATATCTTGATAACGCACGAGGGGCTCACCTAGCTCAACCATCACCGAAAGTTGAAATACCCGTGAGAGAGTGTCCACCATATATACCATCACCAACGAGAGTGTCCACCATATATACGTGAGAGTGTCGTTGAGAGTTGTTCTTGGAGGAACAAAATCGACTTTTGATGATGGCGGTCAATCTACGTGAGCTCTTCATGTTATATCTTTCATGTTTGATTCTTATGTTATTTTCCATTGTGTGATGAAAGGTGTTAGCATCGATTGATTTTTTGGCTATGTCTTCCTCCAACGGCGAAGCTTCCATTAGGGTCGACTCCACGGACACGGAGAAGAGCGCCGAGGACGGCTTGGAGGAACTCCTTGAGAAGAACCCACAGCTGATCATAATGAAGTTTTTTGTGGATCTGGCCAAGAAGAATCCCCCAGCTAAGGAGGGCAAGGCTCCACCACGTAAGGAGCCATTGAGTCCACCGACCATCATTCCCGACGACGCTTGGTCCTCCACTATGGGGGATGCCCCCACGTGCTCTGACTCGACGATCACTAGTTTCACCAACTACACCTCGGAGTAGTCACCTAGATAGTTTGACGTTGATTTAGCTGTATCCTTAAGTACTTGCTGATATGGACTTGGATGGCCACTTGCGATGCTTTTGATTGTATGAGTGATGAATGCTTATGTTGATTATGTATGATGTGCATTATTTCTTGTTCTTTTGTAGATGAAGTGGTATGTGGTGTACAGAGGACGGTGTCCAGGAGTCTACAATTCATGGTCGGAATGCAATGAACAAATACTTCATTATGAAGGCAACTCCCACGAATCATTCGACAACAGAGAGACGGCAGAGTATCATTACAATCAGTATTTGCTTAAGAAAAAGAGAAAAACTGATGAACGCAATGGTGCAAGCCAGACAAGGCTTAGCTTGTGTGAACGCAGTGGATTGAAGAACTTCATAATTATCTTTCAGTTTGCCATAATTGTGGGGTTGCTTTTTATCATATGGTGCATGCATGTAGACCACTTTGTTGTTTAATTAGTAAGTAGGCACTTGTACTAGAGCTACTTTGTGATTTGAAATGAAGCTTGTGTGAACTATTTATGGATTAATGCTAATGTGAGTTTGTTGTTAACCTGTGTGACTTGAAATGCAAGTTTGAGTATTTTATAAATGTTTTTGCTGCACCAACTCGAGCAAAAAACAGTATGAACAGAACTGGGAACAAAATTTTACCGAGGGTGGTACTCGGCAAAGAGGCATGCGCTGGGAGCTGAAGGCACTTGGCTGTTGCAGTTATGCTGAGAGGACTCTCGGTAGAGCAGTGGTTACCGAGGGTCGACTATCGGATCTCGGTAACGACCACAATTTCCGAGAGGGTCTCTCGGTAAAGAACCTAACCTAGATCTCTTTCCTTCTTGTGCATTCTCGATAATATGTATTATACTTTTTATTGTTGTTTTCTTCCATGCTTGGCAAACAACCTTACCACATCATAATTACCGTCTTGTGTTTTCTTCTTCGGATGGGCCTCGTCCGGTTCTAGAGACCGGCATCCCTCCGGTGGCCCCGGCGGTCTAGGGCGTTGTTCGACACCTAGAGGGGGTAGGCCACGGGGAATAACTGCTTCTTCGTGTTAGTGCATGTCATCGCGAGATGACAGACCAAGTCTAGGCCCGTTCTGTCACGGGATCACCCACCGAAGACTCTGTCTCGGGGACGAACGCAGCCGGTCCTCGACGTTCCCGCCCGTGTGTGTGGTTTGTGAGGCACGTGCCACATCAAGGATGTGCGTTGCTTATTCAAATAGCACACCAGCCCTGCATGCATATGCATGGGCCACACGCATGTAGGGGTGCGCTCCCCCCTCGAGCAGTCTCCATATCGACACCCATCCGGTGGCCCCGGCGGTCTAGGGCGTTATTCGGCACCAAGAGGGTGTAGTCCATGGTGAATAACTGCTTCTCCGTGTTAGTGCATGTCATCGCGAGATGCCAGACCAAGTCTAGGCTCGTTCTGTCACGGGATCACCCACCGAAGATTCTGTCTCGGGGCCGGACGCAGCCGGTCCTCGACGTTCCACCCAAAAAATATGAAAAATTACCATCAGTCCTATAGCACATGTGCCCACATCGTGTAAAAAACTCATGATTTTATCGCGCGCCGAGTATTTAATAATATTCACGCCGCATCGTTACCGCAGAACGTCTACTACCGTGTCATCGCCGTCCGTGAGGGGGGCCACACACCGGAGACGCGTGCCGCCTCTTCGGACATGCCACCACACCGTACGGCATGTATGAGTGCCCGGTGCGATGCTCCGGTGGCATTGCTACCCCCCAGGGCCCCCGTCCCGCCTAACCCTGTAGCGTTTGACCACAGGATCTAGCCCTTTGACTTCGCACGGACGGGCTTTCACCAGTGGAACTCTCCACATGGTTGTGTTAGGTCAGCCCATAGGAACACTTTGGAGCAACATCCGGGCCAAAGCCACATCAAGATCCCATCCGTGTAGACCCAACGCATCCGTTTCCCCCCTCCAGGTGGCGGCGGCGGTGTCCATGAGGTGGGGCACACCCCGGAGACGCGTGCCGGGCGTTTGCAACCGCCACAACACTTCCAGACTTGTGAGAGGCCGCCTACGCAAGATTTGGCGGCATGTGCTAGCCCCCGGAGGCTGCCGGCCACAGTCGTAGACATGCGAAGAGCAATCCGCGGAGAGGGAAGTGTTCAAATACTTCTCCATCACCAAAAAGTATGAAAAATTACCATCAGTCCTATAGCACATGTGCCCACGTCGTGTAAAAAACACATGATTTGATCGCGCTCCAAGTATTTAATAATATTCACGCCGCATCGTTACCCTAGAACGTCTACTACTGTGTCATCGCCGTCCGTCTTGGGGGCCACACCCCGGAGACGAGTGCCGCCTCTTCGGACATGCCACCACACCGTACGGCATGTATGAGGGCCCGGTGCGATGCTCCGGTGGCATTGCTACCCCCCAGGGCCCCCGTCCCGCCTAACCCTGTTGCGTTTGACCACGGGATCTAGCCCTTTGACTTTGCACGGACGGGCTTTGACCAGTGGAACTCTCGTCCTGGTTGTGTTAGGTCAGCCCATAGGAACACTTTGGAGCAACATCCGGGCCAAAGCCACAACAAGATCCCGTCCGTGTAGACCCGACGCGTCCGTTTCCCACTCCAGGTGGCGGCGGCGCCGCCGTCCGTGAGGGGGGCACACCCCGGAGACGCGTGTTGGGCGTTTGCAACCGCCATAACACTTCCAGACTTGTGAGAGGTCTCCTACGCAAGATTTGACGGCATGTGCTAGCCCTCGAAGGCCGCCGGCCACAGTCGTAGACACGCGAAGAGCAATCCCGGAGAGGAAAGTGTTCAGATACTTCTCCGTCACCAAAAATTATGAAAAATTACCATCAGTCCTATAGCACATGTTCCCACGTCGTGTAAAAAACTCATGATTTTATCGCGCTCCAAGTATTTAATAATATTCACGCCGCATCGTTACCGCAGAACGCTTACTACTGTGTCATCGCCGTCCGTGAGGGGGGCCACGCCCCGGACACGTGTGCCGCCTCTTCGGACATGCCACCACACCGTACGACATGTATGAGGGCCCGGTGCGATGCTCCGGTGGCATTGCTACCCCCAGGGCCCCTGTCCCGCCTAACCCTGTAGCGTTTGACCACGGGATCTAGCCCTTTGACTTTGCACGGACGGGCTTTGACCAGTGGAACTCTCCACCCGGTTGTGTTAGGTCAGCCCAATGGAACACTTTGAGCAACATCCGGGCCAAAGCCACAGCAAGATCCCCTCCGTGTAGACACGACGCGTCCGTTTCCCCCCTCCAGGTGCCGGCGGCGGCGCCATCCGTGAGGGGGGCACACCCCGGAGACGCGTGTTGGGCGTTTGCAACCGCCACAACACTTCCAGACTTGTGAGAGGCCGCCTATGCAAGATTTGGCGGCATGTGCTAGCCCCCGGAGGCCGCCGGCCACAGTCGAAGACACGCGAAGAGCAATCCGCGGAGAGGGAAGTGTTCAGATACTTCTCCATCACCAAAAATTATGAAAAATTACCATCAGTCCTATAGCACATGTGCCCACGTCGTGTAAAAAACTCATGATTTTATCGCGCTCCGAGTATTTAATAATATTCACGCCGCATCGTTACCGCAGAACGTTTACTACTGTGTCATCGCGGTCCGTGAGGGGGGCCACACTCCGAACACGCGTGCCGCCTCTTCGGACATGCCACCACACCGTACCGCATGTATGAGGGCCCGGTGCGATGCTCCGGTGGCATTGCTACCCCCCAGGGCCCCTGTCCCGCCTAACCCTGTAGCGTTTGACCACGGGATGTAGCCCTTTGACTTTGCACGGACGGGCTTTGACCAGTGGAAACGTCCACCCGGTTGTGTTAGGTCAGCCCATTGGAACACTTTCGAGCAACATCCGGGCCAAAGCCACAGCAAGATCCCCTCCGTGTAGACCCGACGCGTCGTTTCCCCCCTCCAGGTGCCGGCGGTGGCGCCGTCCGTGAGGGGGGCACACCTCGGAGACGCGTGTTGGGCATTTGCAACCGCCACAACACTTCCAGACTTGTGAGAGGCCGCCTACGCAACATTTGGCGGCATGTGCTAGCCCCCGGAGGCCGCCGGCCACAGTCGTAGACACGCAAAGAGCAATCCGCGGAGAGGGAAGTGTTCAGATACTTCTCCATCACCAAAAATTATGAAAAATTACCATCAGTCCTATAGCACATGTGCCCACGTCGTGTAAAAAACTCATGATTTTATCGCACTCCTAGTATTTAATAATATTCACGCCGCATCGTTACTGTAGAACGTCTACTACTGTGTCATCACCGTCCGTGAGGGGGGCCACACCCCGGAGACGCGTGCCGCCTCTTCGGACATGCCACCACACCGTATGGCATGTATGAGGGCCCGGTGCGATGCTCCGGTGGCATTGCTACCCCCAGGGCCCCCGTCCCGCCTAACCCTGTAGCATTTGACAACGGGATCTTGCCCTTTTACTTTGCACGGACGGGCTTTGACCAGTGGAACTCTCCACCCGGTTGTGTTAGGTCAGCCCATAGGAACACTTTGGAGCAACATCCGGGCCAAAGCCACAATAAGATCCCATCCGTGTAGACCCGACGCGTCCGTTTCCCCCCTCCAAGTGCCGGCGACGGCGCCGTCTGTGAGGGGGGCACACCCCGGAGACGCGTGCCGGGCGTTTGCAACCGCCACAACACTTCCAGACTTGTGAGAGCCGCCTATGCAAGATTTCGCGGCATGTGCTAGCCCCCAGAGGCCGCCGACCACAGTCGTAGACACGCGAAGAGCAATCCGCGGAGAGGGAAGTGTTCAGATACTTCTCCATCACCAAAAATTATGAAAAATTACCATCAGTCCTACAGCACATGTGCCCACGTCGTGTAAAAAACTCATGATTTTATCGCACTCATAGTATTTAATAATATTCACGCCGCATCGTTACTGTAGAACGTCTACTACTGTGTCATCACCGTCCGTGAGGGGGGCCACACCCCGGAGACGCGTGCCGCCGCTTCGGACATGCCACCACACCGTATGGCATGTATGAGGGCCCGGTGCGATGCTCCGGTGGCATTGCTACCCCCAGGTCCCCCGTCCCGCCTAACCCTGTAGCGTTTGACCACGGGATCTTGCCCTTTTACTTTGCACGGACGGGCTTTGACCAGTGGAACTCTCCACCCGGTTGTGTTAGGTCAGCCCATAGGAACACTTTGGAGCAACATCCGGGCCAAAGCCACAATAAGATCCCATCCGTGTAGACCCGACGCATCCGTTTCCCCCCTCCAGTGCCGGCGACGGCGCCGTCTGTGAGGGGGGGCACACCCCGGAAACGCGTGCCGGGCGTTTGCAACCGCCACAACACTTCCAGACTTGTGAGAGCCGCCTACGCAAGATTTTGCGGCATGTGCTAGCCCAGAGGCCGCCGACCACAGTCGTAGACACGCGAAGAGCAATCCGCGGAGAGGGAAGTGTTCAGACACTTCTCCATCACCAAAAATTGTGAAAGTTGCCATCAGTCCTGTAGCACATGTACCCACGTCATGTAAAAACTCATGATTTTATCGTGCTCCGAGTATTTAATAATATTCACGCCGCATCGTTACCGCAGAACGTCTACTACTGTGTCATCGCCGTCCGTGAGGGGGGCCACACCCCGGAGACGCGTGCCGCCTCTTCGGACACGCGACCACACCGTATGGCATGTATGAGGGCCCGGTGCGATGCTCCGGTGGCATTGCTACCCCCCAGGGCCCCCGTCCCGCCTAACCCTGTAGCGTTTGACCACGGGATCTAGCCCTTTGACTTTGCACGGATGGGCTTTGACCAGTGGAACTCTCCACCCGGTTGTGTTAGGTCAGCCCATATGAACACTTTGGAGCAACATCCGGGCCAAAGCCACAGCAAGATCCCATCCGTGTAGACCCGACGCATTCGTTTCCCCCTTCCAGGTACCGGCGGCGGCGCCGTCCGTGAGGGGGGGCACACCCCGGAGACGCGTGCCAGGCGTTTGCCAGCGCCACAACACTTACAGACTTGTGAGAGGCCGCCTACGCGAGATTTGGCGGCATGTGCTAGCCCCCGGAGGCCGCCGGCGACAGTCGTAGACACGCGAAGAGCAATCCGCGGAGAGGGAAATTTTCAGATACTTCTCCATCACCAAAATTTATGAAAAATTACCATCAGTCCTATAGCACATGTGCCCATGTCGTGTAAAAAACTCATGATTTTATCGCGCTCCGAGTATTTAATAATATTCACGCCGAATCGTTACCGCAGAACGTCTACTACTGTGTCATCACCGTCCGTGAGGGGGGCCACACCCCGGAGACGCATGCCGCCTCTTCGGACTTGCCACCACACCGTACGGCATGTATGAGGGCCCGGTGCGATGCTCCGGTGGCATTGCTACCCCCAGGGCCCCCGTCCCGCCTAACCCTGTAGTGTTTGACCACGGGATGTAGCCCTTTTACTTTGCACGGACGGGCTTTGACCAGTGGAACTCTCCACCCGGTTGTGTTAGGCCAGCCCATAGGAACACTTTGGAGCAACATCCGGGCCAAAGCCACAGCAAGATCCCATCCGTGTAGACCCAACGCGTCCGTTTCCCCCCTCCAGGTGCCGGCGACGGTGCCGTCCGTGAGGGGGGGCACACCCCGAAGACGCGTGCCGGGTGTTTGCAACCGCCACAACACTTCCAGACTTGTGAGAGGCCGCCTACGCAAGATTTGGCGGCATGTGCTAGCCCCCGGAGGCCGCCGGCCACAGTCGTAGACACGCGAAGAGCAATCCGCGGAGAGGGAAGTGTTCAAACACTTCTCCATCACCAAAAATTATGAAAATTGCCATCAGTCCTATAGCACATGTGCCCACGTCGTGTAAAAAACTCATGATTTTATCGCGCTCCGAGTATTTAATAATATTCACGCCGCATCGTTACCGCAGAACGTCTACTACTGTGTCATCACCGTCCGTGAGGGGGGCCACACCCCGGAGACACGTGCCGCCTCTTCAGAATGCCACCACACCTTACGTCATGTATGAGGGCCCGGTGCGATGCTCCGATGGCATTGCTACCCCCCAGGGCCCCTGTCCGCCTAATCCTGTAACGTTTGACCACGGGATCTAGCCCTTTGACTTTGCACGGACGGGCTTTGACCAGTGGAACTCTCCACCCGGTTGTGTTAGGTCAGACCATATGAACACTTTGGAGCAACATCCGGGCCAAAGCCACAGCAAGATCCCATTCGTGTAGACCCGACACGTTCGTTTCCCCCTTCCAGGTGCCGGCGGCGGCGCTGTCCGTGAGGCGGGGCACACCCCGGAGACGCGTGCCAGGCGTTTGCAACCGCCACAACACTTCCAGACTTGTGAGAGGCCGCCTACGCAAGATTTGGCGGCATGTGCTAGCCCCCGGAGGCCGCCGGCCACAATCGTAGACACGCGAAGAGCAATCCGTGGAGAGGGAAGTGTTCAGATACTTCTCCATCACCAAAAATTATGAAAAATTACCATCAGTCCTATAGCACATGTGCCCACGTCGTGTAAAAAACTCATGATTTTATCGTGCTCCGAGTATTTAATAATATTCACGCGGCATCGTTACCGCAGAACGTCTACTACTGTGTCATCACCGTCCGTGAGGGGGACCACACCCCGGAGACGCGTGCCGCGTCTTCGTGAATGAAATATGCCCTAGAGGCAATAATAAAGTTATTATTTATTTCGTTATATCATGATAAATGTTATTATTCATGCTAGAATTGTATTAACCGGAAACATAATACTTGTGTGAATACATAGACAAATAGAGTGTCACTAGTATGCCTCTACTTGACTAGCTCGTTGATCAAAGATGGTTATGTTTCCTAGCCATTGACATGAGTTGTCATTTGATTAACGGGATCACATCATTAGGAGAATGATGTGATTGACTTGTCCCATTCCGTTAGCTTAGCACACGATCGTTTAGTATTCTTCTATTGCTTTCTTCATGACTTATACATGTTCCTATGACTATGAGATTATGCAACTCCCGTTTACCGGAGGAACAGTTTGTGTGCTACCAAACGTCACAACGTAACTGGGTGATTATAAAGGTGCTCTAGAGGTGTCTCCAAAGGTACTTGTTGGGTTGGCGTATTTCGAGATTAGGATTTGTCACTCCGATTGTCGGAGAGGTATCTCTGGGCCCACTCGGTAATGCACATCACTTAAGCCTTGCAAGCATTGCAACTAATGAGTTAGTTGCGGGATGAATTATTACAGAACGAGTAAAGAGACTTGCCGGTAACGAGATTGAACTAGGTATTGAGATACCGACGATCGAATCTCGGGCAAGTAACATACTGATGATAAAGGGAACAACGTATGTTGTTATGCGGTTTGACCGATAAAGATCTTCATAGAATATGTGGGAACCAATATGAGCATCCAGGTTCTGCTATTGGTTATTGACTGGAGACGTGTCTCGGTCATGTCTACATAGTTCTCGAACCCGTAGGGTCCGCACGCTTAAAGTTTCGATGACAGTTATATTATGAGTTTATATGTTTTGATATACCGAAGGTAGTTTGGAGTCCCGGATGTGATCACAGACATGACGAGGAGTCTTGAAATGGTCGAGACATGAAGATTGATATATTGGACGACTATATTCAGACACTGGAATGGTTCCGGGTGTTATCGGATATATACCGGAGTACCGGGGGTTACCGGAACCCCCCGGGGGATTGATGGGCCTACATGGGCCTTAGTGGAGAAGAGGAGGGGCGGCCAGGGCAGGCCGCACGCCCCCTCCCCCTCTAGTCCGAATTGGACAAGGAGGGGGGCGGCGCCCCCCTTTCCTTCTTCTCCTCCTCCTCTTTCCCCCTTCTCCTAATCCAACAAGGAAGGGAGGGAGTCCTACTCCCGGTGGGAGTAGGACTCCTCCTGGGGCGCCCCTCTCCTGGCTGGCCGCCTCTCCCCCTTGCTCCTTTATATACGGGGGCAGGGGGGCACCCCATAGACACAACAATAGACCATTGATCTTTTAGCCGTGTGCGGTGCCCCCCTCCACGATAGTCCACCTCGATAATATCGTAGCGGTGCTTAGGCGAAGCCCTGCATCGGTACAACATCATCATCGTCAGCACGCCGTCGTGCTGACGAAACTCTCCCTCAACACTCGGCTGGATCGGAATTCGAGGGACGTCGTCGAGCTGAACGTGTGCTGAACTCGGAGGTGCCGTACGTTCGGTACTTGATTGGTCGGATCGTGAAGACGTACGACTACATCAACCGCCTTGTGCTAACGCTTCCGCTTTCGGTCTACGAGGGTACGTGGACAACACTCTCCCCTCTCGTTGCTATGCATCACCATGATCCTGTGTGCGCGTAGGAATTTTTTTGAAATTACTGCGTTCGCCAACACTTCGGACATGCCACCACACCATACGGCATGTATGAGGGCCCGGTGCGATGCTCCGGTGGCATTGCTACCACCAGGGCCCCCGTCCCGCCTAACCCTGTAGCGTTTGACCACGGGATCTAGCCCTTTGACTTTGCACGGATGGGCTTTGACCAGTGGAACTCTTCACCTGGTTGTGTTAGGTCAGCCCATAGGAACACTTTGGAGCAACATCCGGGCCAAAGCCACAACAAGATCCCATCCGTGTAGACCCGACGCGTCCGTTTCCCCCCTCCAGGTGCCGGCAATGGCGCCGTCCGTGAGGGGGGGCACACCCCGGAGACGCGTGCCGGGCGTTTGCAACCGCCACAACACTTCCAGACTTGTGAGAGGCCGCCTACGCAAGATTTGGCGGCATGTGCTAGCCCCCGGAGGCCGCCAGCCACAGTCGTAGACACGCGAAGAGCAATCCTCGGAGAAGGAAGTGTTCAGATACTTCTCCATCACCAAAAATTATGAACAATTACCATCAGTCCTATAGCACATGTGCCCACGTCGTGTAAAAAACTCATGATTTTATCGCGCTCCGAGTATTTACTAATATTCACGCCGCATCGTTACCGCAGAACGTCTACTACCGTGTCATCGCTGTCCGTGAGGGGGGCCACACCCCGGAGACGCGTGCCGCCTCTTCGGACATGCCACCACACTGTACGACATGTATGAGGGCCCGGTGCGATGCTCCGGTGGCATTGCTACCCCCCAGGGCCCCCGTCCCGCCTAACCCTATAGCGTTTGACCACGGGATCTAGCCCTTTGACTTTGCACGGACGGGCTTTGACCAGTGGAACTCTCCACCCGGTTGTGTTAGGTCAGCCCATAGGAACACTTTGGAGCAACATCCGGGAAAAAGCCACATCAAGATCCCATCCGGGTAGACCCGACGCGTCCGTTTCCCCGTTTGTGTGGTTTGTGAGGCACGTGCCACATCAAGGACGTGCGTTGCTTATTCAAATAGCACACCACCCCTGCATGCATATGCATGGGCCACACGCATGTAGGGGTGCCCTCCCCCCTCGGTGGTCTCTATATCGAGCACCCATCCGGTGGCCCCTGCGGTCTAAGAAGTTGACCGGCACCGAGAGAGGGGGTAGCTAGGCCACGGTCAACAACTGCTTCTTCTCATGTTTTTTACTTTACACTCTTTAAAGTTGAGCTTTGAACAAATCTAACCCAAAAAGCATATATATATATATGTATGAGTTCATCAAAAGTCTTTTATGGAAAAAATTCATCGAAAGTCATGGAATTTCCAAACTTTGGTCGTAAAAACATATGAAATATGAGATACAAAAAAGATAGTGCCAAACAAAAACAAAAAGAAAAAATTAGAGCAGTGGTTACCGAGGGTCGGCCATCGGCTCTCGATAATGTTCACTTTTCCGAGAGTTACTCTATGTAAAAGTATAACCTAGATCTAGGGGGCATATTTTCCGAGAGTTACTCTCGGTAAAAGTGACGGTAAAACATCTAACCTAGATTTCTTTCCTTCTTGTGCATTCTTGACAATATGTATGATACTTTTTTTGTTGTTTTCTTCCATGCTTGGCAAACAACCTTTCTAATTTTAAAAATATATTTGAAATGGAATATTCAAGCATGCTCACTTATGAACATTGACAAAAAAGGATTTTCAACATTTTCTAATTTTAAAACTATATTTGAAATGGAATATTCAATCATGCTCACTTATGAACATTGATAAAAAGGATTTTCAACATTTTCTAATTTTTATAATATATTTGAAATGGAATATTCAATCATGCTAACTTAATAACATTGACAAAAAATGATTTTCAACATTTTCTAAATTATATAATATATTTGTAATGGAAGATTCGATCATGCTAACTTATGAAAACCTCAAGTCCATGTTTTTCACTATCTATCCTATATAGATAAGGCTTGTTCTTTGCACACACCATTACCAAGCACATGCCCACTGTATGCAGCATGTCTCATCAGTCGAGCAACATTGAAGCACCTACTGTGATCATTGCAGCATCAGAATATAAACACTGCAACAAAGCATAGCTGGCCTGCATCTAGATAGTTGATATACTTCAGAGACATACTAGATTAATTAAGTCTCTGCCATACTTAAGAGTCTGCCATACTACTTAAGAGTCTGCCATACTACTTAACAGTTCACAAACACTTCCCACCTTCCAGATTCACAGTTCACAACTATACTAGCGCAAAAGTTAAACATCATCAACTATACTGATGATTAGCACCACTACCAGCTTCATAGAGGGTGACTAGATGGGACCCATAGCCTTCAGGAGGGCTGCATGCTCTGCCCTGGTCTTCACGTCTTTCCCACTCGTCTTTGAACCGCGTGCATGCGACATAAGGTGCTCATACAGCCCATCCTTGGGAATTGGCTGCAGTATGGGCACCTGAACTTGCCCCACTTGTAGTACGCCGCCTTCCCCTTCTCCCTGATCTTGTTGGCTTCATGCTCAATGAAGGACTTGTGGTTCCACTCTTCCACCTCATCTCCAGAGTTGTACTGCACATACAAATGATTTGCATAAATACATACTTCCCATTTAGAGTAATGTAATTAACAAACATCAGATAATTACCATTTACTGGAATTTAATGAACAAACAAACATAATAGCCCATTTACAACTAATTAATGCACAAACAATAGAATAGTTCCAATTAGAAGAATTTAATGGACAAACAACAGAATAGTTCCATTTATATGCATTCATATATGGTTTCATGAAAAAACATCACACATATCCCATTTACAGCTAATTAATGCACAAACAACACAACTTTCAGAGGAATTAATTGAAAGTATAACAGAACTTTCCATTTTAGAATAATTTAATGGACAAACAACACAATATTTCCATTTATATGCATTCAGATATGGTTTCATGATCAAAGACTACAAATATGCCATTTAGAGCTAATTAATGACCAAACAACACAATTTTATGATATCAATGAATAAACTACATAACATTCCAATTTAGAGACATTCATATAGGGCATCATCAACGAACAACATCTCACACAGATTAATAAACAGACAAAAAACAGCTTGGGGTTACCTCCTTGTCATCGTCAGAATCAGACGGGTCATTGAACCCAGCGATGTCCAGCTTCCTCTTGTTGCCAGCAGCTTTCTCATTCTGCAATTAATATAAGTAATTAATTCAATTATACTACTAACTACATATAACACAGGATGCAAAGGTCAAGCAATCTGCAATGTGCTTCTTCTAATAACCTAAAATGTTACTTTGACCTAAAATTATCCAAAGGTCAAGCATTCTACAATGTTAGCTTGGTCAAACTAAAATTTTATATCATGCTGACTGTGGTCCTTCAAACTATAATGCCAGACTAGGCACCAACAATAATCTTGTGAGTGCTCAGGTCTGCCAATGGAGGTAGTACATTGGTTGACAACAAGTAATTGCATTTACTTCATCTGGCTCATGTAATGTACATAGTGGTGCATCAGCTGCCCTATTCTCTGAACCTTATATTGGATGGTATATTGTAATGCCATGAGCTTCAGGAAAGGAAATCTTTGTGCAATTTTTGGTGCTAGGTGTGAACCTATTTCATATATATGACATTCATGCATGGAGTTATGCAACATAAATTTAATATGACTTGGTCATCTGGCATAGTTGCATGTCTAGCAAACCTACTTATGGTTTACTTTATAAGTACAGCAATCCTAGCTACAGATCAAAAATAAACCTACCTACAATTTTAGTTTATGGATAATGAAGTGAAGCTCCTAACTATTTTGAAATTGCGCACTAGTTATAAACGTACTGTGTTCATTTCAACAATTAATTGATACACTTCAAATGAAGGAAGTAGGATTTTAACCTCATTTGTACAATATCAACTTTAATAGATACACTGGGTGGCTGCTCAGCCCCTGCCGTGAACATATACAGCACATAACAGAATCTGAGCACATGCGGCAATTAATCCAGATTCTAATATAAATAACATAACTAAACATCTAATTAAAAAAACCCCAACTAAACATCTAACTAAAAAACCCTAACTAGTAGATCTACTGGATGATTCAATCACAGAATCCAAACTTAACCCTTCACTATAAATCAATCAATCAAACAACTAAAAACCCTAATTAATTATCAAAAGGGGATCGATGCAGCAACTAGCAACAACAAAAAAACCCTAACACCTAAATCTACTACTTAATGGAGGAGAAACGGAGGGGATTGCTGGCAAGGATTACCTGCAGGTCCACGTGCCCGCCGCCGGCCTGCGCACGTCCATGAGACGGGCCGCTCGACGCCGTCACGCCAAGCTCCGGCACGGCGGAGTCCGCCATGGGCATGCAGCACCTCCTGCACCCGCACCGCCGATGAGGGCCTGCACGGCATCTACCACGGTCTCCGCGCCCGTCCTCTCCAGATCTCCTTCCGCGACGGCAGCTTCGCCACGGCCTTGCTCCATCCGAGCCAGAAGCAAGCAGGAGGAGAGAGGGAGGCGGTGGTGGTAAGCGAGCAGGTGGGGTGTCCGGTGAGGGAGACCATGAGGCAGAGGAGAGAGGAGGGAGAGGGAGGCGATTTGGGGGAAATGGGGTGGGCGATGCGGCCGGTGCCCGTTCCCCTCCTCTTATACTAGGGGCCTTTTTTGGAAAATATCCACGCACACGTGCACGCGCACGACGGGCGGGGAAACGGAACCGCCAGCGTATAATACACGTATAATACTCTTGGTAATGGCCACCTTTTCCGAGAGGAGCTCTCGGTAAAGCATCTAACCTAGATCTCTTTCCTTCTTGTGCATTCTCGATAATATGTATTATACTTTTTTTTGTTGTTTTCTTCCATGCTTGGCAAACAACCTTAGCACATCAAATTACCGTCTTGTGTTTTCTTCTTCGGATGGGCCTCGTCTGGTTCTAGAGACCGGCACCCCTCGGTGGCCCGGCGGTCTAGGGCGTTGTTCGGCACCTAGAGGGGGTAGGCCACGGGGAATAACTTCTTCTTCGTGTCAGTGCATGTCATCGCGAGATGACAGACCAAGTCTAGGCCCGTTCTGTCACGGGATCACCCATCGAAGACTCTGTCTCGGGGACGAACGCAGTCGGTCCTCGACGTTCCCACCCGTGTGTGTGGTTTGTGAGGCACGTTCCACGTCAAGGACGTGCGTTGCTTATTCAAATAGCACACCACCCCTACATGCATATGCATGGGCCAGACGCATGTAGGGGTGCCCTCTCCCCCTCGGGCGGTCTCCATATCGAGCACCCATCCGGTGGCCCCGGCGGGCTAGGGCGTTATTCGGCACCGAGAGGGTGTAGTCCACGGTGAATAACTGCTTCTTCGTGTTAGTGTATGTCACCGCGAGATGACAGACCAAGTCTAGGCCCGTTCTTCGAGATAGTCTATGGGTATCGAGAGGGAATGTGTCCGGTTTGTGCAGGAAGTGCGGGTCCTGTTGCTTCGTTGGCCTCCAAACTTCTTGTGCTCTCAAAGGAGGCCATCACATGTATATGCATGGGCTATCCGGTGGCCCCGACGGTCTAGGAAGTTGACCAGCACCGAGAGAGGGGGTAGGCCATGGTCAACAACTGCTTCTTCTCATGTTTATTACTTTACACTCTTTAAAGTTCTCTCTCGGTGCCGGTCTAGAAAGTTGACCGGCACCGAGAGAGGGGGTAGGCCACGGTCAACAACTGCTTCTTCTCATGTTTTTTACTTTACACTCTTTAAAGTTCTCTCTCGGTGCCGTTCTAGGAACTCTGCCGGCACCGATAGAGGGGGTAGGCCACGGTCAACAACTGCCTCTTCTCCTGTTTTTTAATTTACACTCTTTAAAGTTCTCTCTCGGTGTCGGTCTAGAAAGTTGACCGGCACCGAGAGGGGGGGTAGGTGATACATCCATTTTGCATCATGCTTTTATATCGATATTTATTGCATTATGGGCTGTTATTACACATTATGTCACAATACTTATGCCTATTCTCTCTTATTTTACAAGGTTTACATAAGGAGGGAGAATGCGAGCAGCTGGAATTTTGGGCTAGAAAAGGAGCAAATATTAGAGACCTATTCTGCACAACTCCAAAAGTCCTGAAACTCCACGAAAGTTGATTTTGGAAATAATAAAAAATACTGAGCGGAAGAAATACCAGAGGGGGCCCACACCCTGGCCACGAGGGTGGGGGCGCGCCCTTCCCCCCTGGGCGCGCCCCCCTGCCTCGTGGGCCGCCTGTTGGCCCTCCGGTGGCCTTCTTCTGCTATATGAAGTCTTTCATCCGAGAAAAAATCATAAGCAAGCTTTCGGGACGAGACTCTGCCGCCACGAGGCGGAACCTTGGCGGAACCAATCTAGGGCTCCGGCGGAGCTGTTCTGCCGGGGACACTTCCCTCCGGGAGGGGGAAATCATCGCCATCGTCATCACCAACGCTCCTCTCAACGGGAGAGGGCAATCTCCATCAACATCTTCACCAGCACCATCTCCTCTCAAACCCTAGTTCATCTCTTGTATCCAATTCCTGTCTCTAAGTCTGGGATTGGTACTTGTAGGTTGCTAGTAGTGTTGATTACTCCTTGTAGTTGATGCTAGTTGGTTTATTTGGTGGAAGATCATATGTTCATATCCTATATGCATATTAATACTCCTCTGATTATGAACATGAATATGGTTTGTGAGTAGTTACGTTTGTTCCTGAGGACATGGGAGAAGTCTTGCTATTAGTAGTCATGTGAATTTGGTATTCGTTCGATATTTTGATGAGATGTATGTTGTCTCTCCTCTAGTGGTGTTATGTGAACGTCGACTACATGACACTTCACCATTATTTGGGCCTAGAGGAAGGCATTGGGAAGTAATAAGTAGATGATGGGTTGCTAGAGTGACAGAAGCTTAAACCCTAGTTTATGCGTTGCTTCGTAAGGGGCTGATTTGGATCCATATGTTTCATGCTATGGTTAGGTTTACCTTAATACTTCTTTTGTAGTTGCGGATGCTTGCAATAGGGGTCAATCATAAGTGGGATGCTTGTCCAAGTAAGGACAACACCCAAGCACCGGTCCACCCACATATCAAATTATCAAAGTACCGAACGCGAATCATATGAACGTGATGAAAACTAGCTTGACGATAATTCCCATGTGTCCTCGGGAGCGCTTTTCTCCATATAAGAGTTTGTCCAGGCTTATCCTTTGCTACAAAAAGGATTGGGCCACCTTTCTGCACTTTATTTACTTTTGCTACTTGTTGCTCGTTACAAATTATCTTATCACAAAACTATCTGTTACCTACAATTTCAATGCTTGCAGAGAATACCTTGCTGAAAACCACTTATCATTTCCTTCTGCTCCTCGTTGGGTTCGACACTCTTACTTATCGAAAGGAGTACGATAGATCCCCTATACTTGTGGGTCATCAGTAGGCCACGGTCAACAACTGCTTCTCATGTTTTTTACTTTACACTGTTTAAAGTTGAGTTTTGAACAAATCTAACCCAAAAAGCATATATATATATGAGTGCATCAAAAGTCTTTTATCGAAAAAATTCATCAAAAGTCATGGAATTTCCAAACTTTGGTCATAAAAGCATATGAAATATGAGATACAAAAAAGATAATGCAAAACAAAAACAAAAAGAGAAGGGAAAAAATTAGGGCAGTGGTTTCCGAGGGTCGACTCTCGGTAATGGCCACCTTTTCCGAGAGGTGCTCTCGGTAAAGCATCTAACCTACATCTCTTTACTTCTTGTGCATTTCTCGATAATATGTATTATACAATTTTTTGTTGTTTTCTTCCATGCTTGGCAAACAACCTTAGCACATCATAATTACCGTCTTGTGTTTTCTTCTTCGGATGGGCCTCGTCCGGTTCTAGAGACCGGCACCCCTCCGGTGGCCCCGGCGGTCTAGGGCGTTGTTCGGCACCTAGAGGGGGTAGGCCACGGGGAATAACTGCTTCTTCGTGTTAGTGCATGTCATCGCGAGATGACATACCAAGTCTAGGCCCGTTCTGTCACGGGATCACCCACCGAAGACTCTGTCTCGGGGACGAACACAGCCGGTCCTCGACGTTCCCGCCCGTGTGTGTGGTTTGTGAGGCACGTGCCACGTCAAGGACGTGCGTTGCTTATTCAAATAGCACACCACCCCTAGATGCATATGCCTTGGCCACACGCATGTAGGGGTGCCCTCCCCCCCTCGGGCGGTCTCCATATCGAGCACCCATCCGGTGGCCCCGGCAGTCTAGGGCGTTATTCGGCACCGAGAGGGTGTAGTCCATGGTGAATAACCGCTTATCCGTGTTAGTGCATGTCATCGCGAGATGACAGACCAAGTCTAGGCCCGTTCTTCGAGATAGTCTATGGGTATCGAGAGGGAATGTGTCTGGTTTGTGCAGGAAGTGCGGGTCCTGTTGCTTCGTTGGCCTCGAAACTTCTTGTGCTCTCAAAGGAGGCCATCACATGTATATACATGGGCTATCCGGTGGCCCCGGCGGTCTAGGAAGTTGACCGGCACCAAGAGAGGGGGTAGGCCACGGTCAACAACTGCTTCGTCTCATGTTTATTACTTTACACTCTTTAAAGTTCTCTCTCGGTGCCGGTCTAGAAAGTTGACCGGCACCGAGAGAGGGGGTAGGCCACGGTCAACAACTGCTTCTTCTCATGTTTTTTACTTTACACTCTTTAAATTTCTCTCTCGGTGCCGCTCTAGGAAGTTGGCCGGCACCGAGAGAGGGGGTAGGCCACGGTCAACAACTGCCTCTTCTCATGTTTTTTTACTTTACACTCTTTAAAGTTCTTTCTCGGTGCCGGTCTAGAAAGTTGACCGGCACCGAGAGAGGGGGTAGGCCACGGTCAACAACTGCTTCTTCTCATGTTTTTACTTTACACTCTTTAAAGTTGAGTTTTGAACAAATCTAACCCAAAAAGCATATATATATATATATATATATATATATATATATATATATATCTATGAGTGCATCAAAAGTCTTTTATCGAAAAAATTCATCAAAAGTCATGGAATTTCCAAACTTTGGTCGTAAAAGCATATGAAATATGAGATACAAAAAAGATAGTGCAAAATAAAAACAAAAAGAGAAGGGAAAAAATTAGAGCAGTGGTTTCCGAGGGTCGATTCTCGACTCTCGGTAAAGTTGAGTTTTGAACAAATCTAACCCAAAAAGCATATATATATATATATATATATATATATATATATATATATATATATATATATATGAGTGCATCAAAAGTCTTTTATCGAAAAAATTCATCAAAAGTCATGGAATTTCCAAACTTTGGTCGTAAAAGCATATGAAATTGAGATACAAAAAAGATAGTGCAAAACAAAAACAAAAAGAGAAAGGGAAAAAATTAGAGCAGTGGTTACCGAGGGTCGATTCTCGGCTCTCGGTAATGGCCACCTTTTCCGAGAGGCGCTTTTGGTAAAGCATCTAACCTAGATCTTAACCTTTTCCCTTTGTTTTGTATCTTCATTCCCCTCCTATCTGTTCCCTGCGCCACCACCGCCGCCGACGCCGAAATCGCCACCGCCGCCGCCGCCAGCCCTCAACCACCACCAACTGCCGCCGCCACCCCTCCTCCACCACCCCCAACTGCGTCCACCGCCCCAACTGTCGCCGCCACGATGCTTCATGGCCGGCGGCCGGCGCGGCGGCTCTTCGATGCGACCCAACGACGGCCGTCGCAGCGGAGCTCCTCTGGTAGCGTGGCAGCTGGAGATGCCCTCAGGTGTGTACACCCATCCCACTGAACATATGCAAATTTTGTTGAAGAAGATAAGAATTGGGAAAATTCAGTTCATAGGTGCTCCACTAGGGGCTAGTAATTTAGTTCATAGGGCATTTTTAGGTGCTCCACTAGGTCCATGCTGATCTAGTTCTAGGTATTTTTAGGTGCTCCACTAGGATGTTTGAGTTGCACAACATGTTTATGCTGCTGTATACTACTGTAATGTACAGTTTATGGTGCTGAGGAATTTAATACCAAGGCAAAACTGGCTACAAAACAACCAAACCTGAAATTGTGGGTCAAGTTCATCATAATATGCTGCCGTATACTACTGTAATGTACAATTTTCAGCCTATTTTTCATGTTTTTGAGGAGTTGATATTGTCCAGTGCATGATAATATGCTCATGTTGCTTATGTATATTTTTCAGCTATTGTAATGTATAGTTTTCCGCCTATTTTTTCATATATTTGAACAGTTCATATTGTCCAGTGCATGATAATATGCTCATGTTGCTTATGTATATTTTTCAGCTATTGTAATGTATAGTTTTCCGCCTATTTTTTCATATATTTGAACAGTTCATATTGTCAAGTGCATGATAATATGCTCCTGTTGCCTATGTACTATTTTCAGTCAATTTTTCATGTATTTTGGACAAGTGGTATGGTTAATATTCACCATATATATTTTGTTTTTCAGATTCTGATGGGAGCACTGGTAGTAAGTACCGGGGAGTCCCGACTGGTAGGACCGAGTCATCCGCCTCCCATCAGGCCACAACCGAGGCATCGTCATCATCGGATGGCAATGTCGGAGTGGACTTACATGCACCAGATCCGCTCGCTACCGAGTCGGGCGACATGGAGGCCTCGGACGGCTCGGGGTCTACCTCGAGCAACACTTCCAAGAGGAAGAAATCCGGGCGTGGTCCAGGGAAGGTCCCGGAACCAACTGCTGCCAGCAACCGTCCTGTCATTTGCCCGACAGGAGAGGGGTAAGCAAGCATTTCATTTGCATCATATTTTGGATGCCACAACTTTGACACTCACATATGCTTGTCTTTTATATCATGCAGTCAGTGGGAATTTATCCCGACACAACCTAAGGGGGCACGCCCGCAGAACCACGTCATCGGCTCCCTCTTGAGGAAGCACTTCCCTGGATTGTCCAAGCCGGGTGATGACGATCCGCCGTCGCCAGGTTTAACCTGGGAGCATTACCTACACAACAAGGATGAGCACGATGTCACCATGGCCACTCGGGTCATCAATGCTTTTTTGTAAGTATCTTCGCTCCGACCACTGCATTTTTCCATATCCAAATCCTTGCTTGCGTGGATGGTGAGAAGATGTCATAGCTTTCTTGTAGCAAACATTTACTTGCGTGGAAGGTGAGCAGCAGAAGGCGATTAAAGGCATCGTGAAATCTGCTCGAAAGATACTCTCTGACACCAAGCACACGCTGCGGTACAAAGCCGTGATGCAGTGTCGGCCGCTCGATGAGAAGGAGAGAAGATGACAAGGAAGACTGCTTGCCAGACCAACTTGTCGCGAGAAGAATACCTGTCAGTGGTAAGTGACTACATCGGTTGCTAGTACTTTGATTCATCCCTCTTGTTCCTCAATTATTCGATTTTGTCTGACTAGGTGAAGGAACCCTGGATGAAGGACGATTGTTGGGAGGCCCTGGTTTACATGTGGTGTGACCCAGCATGGCAGGCGCAGCATGTGGAGAAGGGAAACGAACGAGCCAAAATGCCAGGCCCGGCTCATGTCCAGGGGAGCCGGAACCTAACCGCTCTCAAGCAACACATGGTATGTGGATTAAGATGTTAACTTTTTCACACGGTGCATCTTGGTTCATTCAACTTGATGGTTAATTTTGCAGGAGGCGAAGGTTGGTCGCCCAGTCCACATCCTGGAAGCCTGGAAAGAAGGCCACAAGGGAACGATGGCGCCGAGTTCTGCAGCGAGTTGGCGGAGGAGAAGTGGGGGGCCTTCAAAGAGGTCTTCCAGGAGGTGCACGGGCAGGAAGCCGAACCTACGTCCAAGCCCCTTGATCCTGAGCTTCTCATCATTGCCAGCGAGGGGAAGGGCCTTGGCCGCCACCTCCTTTGCAACGGGGCGATCGCCACCTCCTCGCATCGCAAGCTGCACGAGATACGCGCGTCGAGCACCAGCTCAACTCCGTCCATACGGAGTCGCCCAACCGCCGCATCACGTGAGATAGCGTGTCTCAAGGTTAGCATCCTAACCTTTCATTTATGTCCATGCCTCAAAATAGCACCATTCCAACCTATATGAGCCTAATGCCATGTTACATGATTTAATGGCGCATCGGGCTATTAAAGAGGAGCAAAGGCGGCAGGCTGAGCAGGAGTCCATAGAAAAGGAACGGGAAGACACGAACAAGAGATTGAAGCTGCTTGAGGATCAACTACAGGTAGAACATTATCTAAAGTAGAGTAGAAGATTCATTACATAGGGACGAACCACCCTCACGTGACTCTACTCTTATAGGTTCTTATGCAATCTCGAAGCAGTGCAAGTGATGCCCCTCCTCCTCCTCCGGAATGTTAACCCGATGACCTCTCCTCCTCCAGATGATCTATATATGAACAAGTGTACTTCTATTGTGACGTGCACGTGTTTTGCAAGTAGTGACAATATGTATGAATTTGCGACTTGTGTGTGACGTCTACTAGGATAATACATTCGACTTGTGTGTGACAATATGTGGACTATCCCTAATTATGCCTATATATGTGTGGACTAGATCAAATTATGCTTATATATGATCAACTTATGCCTATATATGTGTGGACTAGATCAAATTATGCCTATATATGATCCTTCTGTCAAGTAGTTGTTTTTATCTGCAGGGATCAGAAAAGAAATAGCTTAAACATCAGAATGGATGGGAAAGATTTCCAAGAGCAACACTCGGAAAACTACATATTACCGATAGCCCCTCTTGAAAACATGGTCGTCTAGGAGACCTACTGTTGTGCCACACCTTTTCCGAGAGCAAGCTCTCGGAAAGGAAGGCGACATTGCCGAGACCAGCTCTTGGCAAAGCGATGTAAACTGTCAGCTCCCATGTGGGCCACGCTGTCCTACTGGTCAAGAGGATTGCCGAGAGCAGCTCTCGGCAAAGATATCGTCATTTTTTCAAGAATATTTAGGAAGTTATTTAAATTTTTTACTGATAAATGTGACCAGTGGGACCACATGTCAGTTAGAAAGAACACACACAAAAAAATAAAATAGGATGTTGCATATGCTTTGCCGAGTGTCGTGCCGCGGCTCTCGGTAAAGTACGCAGTAATTGACGGAGCCGTCTGTTGCGGACGGGCATGCCGCGTGGCTCCTCTTTGCTGTGAGCGGCTCTCAGCGTCTGCAGGGTTTGCCGTGCGGTACCTCTTTGCCGTGAGGCAGTGACGACAAAGATGGTAGTTTGCCGTGAAGCTGGGTTTGCCGAGAGTATTACACCCGGCGTACGTGAAAATTCCAGTAGTGAATTCTAGGTACTCCCAAAGTATAATCAGGTTCGGTTACGGATACGAAAACACAGTGATATAATTGGTTTACATATCCCCTCATGAATCGGATCAATAGAACCATAAACACCAGATCTCTACTTGTATCGATCAACGCACGCAAGTCGATCTCAAGGCCAAGACCGAGAGCGTGGAGGCATCCATCTCAAGCTGAGCCATGGGTGCGCCCCTGCCTTCGCCCACTTACGCCGACGACGAGCAGACGGACTTCGTCCTCATCAAGAAATTTGGCTACGTCGCCGACCGCGAAGACGCCACCACCGCCACCGACCTCCTGCAGGGCCCCGACCTCAAGGGTAGCATCAAGGTCACATTCTGCGCCGCCTGCCCGCTGCGCATCTCCTACTTCTGCGTCCACGCCACCGAGTACGGCCGCGCTGACTTCGACCTCGACCCGGCCATCCTCGCCACGGAGGGCCCTCTCGTCCTCCTCAGCGCCTTCCTGCCCAGTTCATCCGACATGTTCCATCCCGTGGCGAAAGAGTATTTCGTCTACCACGCCGGCACCAGCGACACCAAGGGGGAGGGGAAGAAGAAGGCGCGCCGCCTGTCACTCATGCACCTCCCCAACCCTGGCCGCCACCACGAGTTCGAGGAAGCCTCGGCTACCCTCTTGCAAACCTGCAGCGAGCATCATAGCTCCAGCGGCTCCACCCTGCTCCCCCATGGAGGCAACCAGGAGGACCACAACTGCGAGGCATGCGAATTCGTCATCGCCGCGAAGCATTCTGCGCGCGTTAGAAGTGTTAGAAGGGAGAGAGGGATTGGTGGAATAGTTTGTTGTATTTGAAAGCTGAATAAAACTGTTGCTTATTGATGATTCGGTGCGGCATACAAGAGTATATAAGAGGGTACAAACCGACTTGGGCTAGGGGTACAAAACTGACTTGGACTAGAAGTCGTATACCATAATGACTACTCTAACATCCCCCCGCAGTATCAACGGCAGGCTCGACGACGTTGAGACTGAAACAGATATCTTGAAACGGCTTAGTAGGCAGTGCCTTGGTGAAAATGTCAGCAAACTGAGCCGTAGAGGGAACATGAAGCACCCGAACCTGACCAAGAGCAACCTTTTCACGAACAAAATGAATATCAATCTCAATATGCTTTGTGCGTCGGTGTTGAACTGGATTGCTGGTCATGTAGACTGTTGATATGTTGTCACAGTAGACAATAGTGGCCTGCTCAATAGGCCTGTGTAGCTCGGAGAGTAACTGCCGAATCCAGATTGTATCTGCAACGGCATGTGCCACAGCGCGATACTCAGCCTCGGCCGACGAATGTGAGACTGTAACCTGTCTTTTCGAAGACCAAGAAATCAAATTGTTACCAAGAAAAACACAAAAACCGGAAGTGGACCTTCGAGTGTCAGGACAACCAGCCCAGTCTGCATCAGAGTATGCAGTAAGCGAGTTTGGAGAAGAATTATTGAGGTGGAGACCATGATTGAGAGTTCCTTTTAAATACCGAAGAATGCGTTTAACATGATTATAGTGAGGAACCCGGGGATCATGCATATAGAGACATGCTTGTTGAACAGCAAAAGAGATTTCAGGACGAGTAATGGTGAGATATTGGAGAGCATCTGTTAGGCTACGATAGAGAGTAGGATCGGAAAAGGTTTCACCGGTAGCCAAAAGTTTAAAACTAGTATCGACAGGAGTGCGATATGATTGACAGTCAAGCATACCAGCACGATTAAGAAGATCAAGAATATACTGGCGTTGGGAAAGAAAAAGGCTGGAGGAATCTCGAACAATAACAATGCTAAGAAATGATGAAGGAGTCCTAGGTCAGTCATAGAAAATTCAGATCTAAGAAGAGAGACAATATGATCTAAGAACTTTTGAGAGGAGGCGGTAAGAATGACATCATCACATAGAGAAGTAAATAGGCAGTGTCAGAAGTTTGATGATACACAAAAAGAGAGGTGTCAGAGAGAGATGGAGTGAAGCCTATTGTTTGAATGAAGAAGGAGAAGCGTTGAAACCAAGCTCGTGGGGCCTGTTTAAGACCGTAGAGAGATTTCTGAAGAAGACTTACATGAGTTGGAAAGGATGGATTTTCAAAACCCAGAGGTTGCTGGCAGTAGACAGTTTCTTGAAGGGAACCATGGAGGAAAGCATTTTTAACATCAAGTTGGTGAATGGGCCATGAAGAGGAGACAACAACACTAAGAACGGTGCGAATGGTGCTAGGTTTAACAATAGGAGAGAAGGTTTCTTCGTAATCAATTCCTTGTTGCTGAGAAAAGCCACGACAAACCCACCTGGCTTTATATCGTGAGAGGCTCCCATCGGAGTGGAACTTTTGGCGAAAAATCCATTTGCCAGAAACAATATTTGTATTGGGAGGACGAGGAACAAGTTGCCAGGTGTTGTTTTGAAGTAAAGCATTATATTCTTCTTGCATGGCAGCGGCCCAATTGGGATCAAGTAGAGCAGTTTTGTTCTTAATGGTGGTGGTGATAAGTTTTGTTCGGCAGGTAGGGGAGTATATAGTTGGAAAGGACGGGGAGAGGGGGTGTTTGCGGAGCTAAGGGTGTTGGATGGTGTAGTAGTGCGTTGTGAGAAAGGAAAAATGTGCTCAGCAAACATGACATGACGAGAGACATGAACGTGTCCGGTGTGAAGGTCGAGACAGCGATAGCCTTTGTGCTAGTCAGAGAAGCCGAGAAAAGCACATGGGATAGAGCGTGGTGACAATTTATTTGCAGAAGTGGCGTAGGCATTGGGAAAACAGAGACAGCCGAAAACACGAACCGCGGAGTAGTCGGGGTGGGAAAGAAAGAGGGAATAATAGGGAGTAGTGTTGGGTTTAGTTTTAGAAGGTCGAATATTTAGAAGGAAGGTGGCCATGTGTAGGGCTTCAGCCCAAAACTTGGGAGGCATAGATGATTGAATGAGGAGAGTGCGAACTATATCATTGAGGGTGCGAAGAGAGCGTTCTGCTTTACCATTTTGAGGGGAGGTGTAGGGACATGAGAACCTAAGCAGGATGGCATGTTGTAAGAAGAAAGTACGATTTTTAATGTTATCAAACTCGCGACCATTGTCACATTGGATAAAGCGAACTGGGAGGAAGAAGTGAACAGACACATAGCGTTGAAAATTAAGGAAAAGAGAATGGACCTCGGATTTGTTGCGTAGAGGAAAAGTCCAGACAAAGTGGGTGAAATCATCTAGGATAACAAGGTAGTATTTAAAACCCGAAACACTTGCAATGGGAGAGGTCCATAAATCACAATGTATTAATTCAAAGGGATAAGTGCTACAAGAACTAGAGGAACTAAAGGGAAGACGCACATGTTTGCCTAATTGTCAAGACTCGCAAAACACAGAATTATGAGAGTCCCTATTACATGGTATGGTAAATTCACCAAGCATAGAAGCTAAGACGGCGGGGTTGGGATGGCCCAAGCGACGATGCCAGAGATCGACGGAGGCCAGCATGGATGTTGGAGGGGTGGCGGCAGGAACTCCATTAAGAGAATAAAGATCACCGGAGCTATTGAAGCGAGCGATCTCGGCCTTGGTCAGGTAATCCTTCACAGATAAACCAAAAGGGTCAAATTCAGCCGAAACTAGATTGTCGCAAGTAAATTGGTGAACAGAGATAAGATTTTTAATGAGGGCGGGTGCAACTAGAACATCGCGAAGTAAAAGAGGTTTGGTGGAAGAGGGAAGTTGAGCCTGACCAACACAATATATAGGAATAGATGGTCCATCTCCAAGGATAATGGAAGGGAAAGGAGATTTAGTGCAAGAAGATAACCAATTACTAGATGCAGACATATGACTAGAGGCCCCTGAATCAAAGATCCAATCCGTACCTGAGTTTCCTTGTGCAGCAAAGTTATTCATGGCCTGGAGAAAGGCAGCTTGATCCCAGCTCGGCGTCGCAGGTGAGGGTGGCGTCGGAAGCAGTGCCGGCGGATACGATGATGAAGGCAGTAGGGCCGGCTGGGGAGTGTAGTAGGCATTGGCCGGCTGTGATGGGGGTGGCGTCGGGAGCAGGGCCGGCTGAGGTGTGTAGTAGGCGCCGCCGTCGGTGCTGTAATGACCATAAGGAGCATACGTCGGGGCGGCGTGATAGGCATTGGCCGGCTGTCGGGGGTTGAGAACCCCGGGAGCACCAGTAGGCGGCCGAAGGCCGGGTTGCCAGGCACCTGAGTATGCCGGCGGAGCACCGAGGGTGGACGGAGCGGACCAGGGCATGGGCCATGCTTGAACAAGCCCCGTCCAAGGATCATGAGGAGGCCGCCATGCAACCGCAGATGGAGCACTGGTGGGTGGTGCAGGACTCGGTGCTGGTGATGTCGTAGGCGGAACCGAACGAGTCGACGGCGGCCTGTAAATAGGGTTTTTGCCGCGGTAGTTCGGACTAGGACGCCAGCCTAGGGGCGGTTGAACAGATGACGATGCGGACGGCCCGGCGGCAGGAGCCGGCGCTGGTGTAGACGACAGAGGAGGACGAGCCGCAGCATGAAAGACCTTGGGGCGAGAGTCCTTGCGAGCTTGTGTTTCCGCCACGAGTTGTAGCAAGGAACGAACTTCAGCGAAGGTAGGAGGGGGCCGTATCATCGGTATGAACGAGGCTTGCTTGTCAAAGTCTTCGCTGAGGCCAACGACGACGATATTGATTAGCTGTGAGTCGCTAACTGTATCGCCGAGTTCGCGGAGCTCATCACCAATGGTCTTAACGCGCTGGCAGAACAGGTTCACCGGGGCGTCTCCTTGCACCATATTGCGAAGCTCGGTGTGGAGAGCGTTTTTCCGAGCGTCGGTGTTGCTTTGGAAGAGCTGACGGAGGGAGTGCCAGATGTTGGCAGCGGTGGCGCCGTCGTGATCGAGCATGTTGAAGATCTCGGTGGTGATGCGGGTGTAGAACCACTGGACGATCGCGAGATCGTCTTTCAACCATTGCGGATCGTCGGGGCGGGGAAGACAGTTGGCGGCGACATGCGAGCGCAGGTTGCAGCGGCCGAGGTGGAGATCGAAGAGATGTCTCCAATGGTAGTAGTTGTGGGCGGCGAGATCAAGAACTATGGGGATGTAGCGGCTGACGTCGGAGATTGTGTCAGCAAGAGATATTGGTGCGGCGAGGATGGGTGCAGGGTAGTTTTGTGGAGCTATGGTGAGGGCCGAGAGAGAAGCGGCCGCGGCGTTGGCAGCCTTGGCGATGAGTGCGGCCCGTCGCTCGAAGTAGCCGGGCGGCGGCGGCGGCGGTGGCGTTGGCGGAGCCATACCCTAAACCCTGGGACCGGTATCTGATACCATGAAAGCTGAATAAAACTGTTGCTTATTGATGATTTCGTGTGGCATACAAAAGTATATAAGAGGGTACAAACCGACTTGGGGTAGGGGTACAAAACTGACTTGGACTAGAAGTCGTAGACCATAATGACTACTCTAACAGTATTGCTTGAGCCTCGTGGGCATATATATAGGAGTACAATCATCTACTTGGAGTACAAGACAAGCCAGAACAAATCCTAGTCTATCTCGTCTTTCCTAATAAACATTATACTCAACATCCCGCCGCAGTCACAACGGTAGCGACGCAGACGGTGAGACCGGAGAAGAATCTGAAGGCAAGCCGACGGACACCCCCCCACAGTCGTAACGGTCGACGCATCGCGGAGTCGTGGCTGGAGTGGCAACCGACGAGGTTGCTCAAGCAAGGCGGTAGCCCTTTCTGCCGTTTGTCGAGGTAGCCGAGAGCGTGTGTGGTGGAGCCGTGGTCGAGGTAGCCATGCGAAGAATGCCGGGGTCGATGTCGAGTCGGGGTGGCCGGTGTCGAGGAAGTCGCCGTGGAGCCGCGGGCGCAAGAGAGGGCCGAGTTAGCATGGGCGCAGTGGTGTCGAAGTAGGGGTGCGCCGGGAAGAAAATGTTGTTGACGACGTGTCGCGGTGGGTTTGCCAAGCCCGGGGACACATCGTGGACGAAGGCACACACCGGTGTTGCCAGCACCGGGCATGCGCAGACGGACGAAGACGAAGTTGACGAAGCGCCGACCAGGCTTGCCAAGCTCGGGGACACGTCGTGGATGAAGGCACGCATCGATGTTGCCAGCACCGGACATGCGTAGACGAGGGACCTGCACGAGCTGTACGCCATGTCGGAGAAGTCGGAGGGGCCAGTAGAAAATAACTCGACGACGATTGCGGCGTCCATCGGCGCGGGGCCAATGTCGCCCACGGTTGTCGGAGTAGATGAAGCGGTCGGGGTAGATGACGGCGACGCTGGCGACGAGCTGGTACTGCACGAAGACGAAGGGGGTGGACGGGCGGCGGCGGCAGCTACGAAGGTAGCGGCGGCGGCGGCCAAAGAAGAGCGGCGGCGGCGGCTAGGTTAGGAGTGCGGCGGCGATGCTCGAACTAGGCGAAGAACCCTGACAGCGTGACGAAGACCTGCGTGGACGGTGGTGTTCCCGCGCCAAGGGAGACGGCGCGGCACATACCACGGGAGGCCGACGCGCGGTGACGGCGGAGTGGACTGCGGGCCGCGGCGCTACGGCCCGAAGGAGCGACGCAGTGGCGGTGGGCGGGTCGGGGCGACGGCGGGAAGACCTCGGGGCGGCAGCGGGGACCGCGGGCCGCGATGCTGCGGCCCGAAGGGGCGACGCAACGGCGGTTCGCGAGTCGGCAACCACGGGGACGGCCTCGGGACGGCGGCGTGGACCGCGTGCCACGCTCGCTACGACCCGACGGGGCGACGCAGCGGCGGCGCGAGGGTCGATGCAGCCACGGGACGGCCTAGAGCGGACGCCCTCGGGGCGGCAGGGGACCGCGGGCCGCGGCACTATAGCCCGAAGGGGCGACGCAGCGGTGACGCGGGCCGGTGCAGCCGGCAGAAGAAGCACGGGGCGGCGGCGCTGCGGCCCGGCGGGGCGACGCTGCGGCAGCCTGATGCTCGATCGGTGGAGAGGCGCGCTGAACTCGGGGACGATCTTCACGGGACTTGCGGAGGCGCACGTAAACGACGGGCCAGGTTGGTCACGCGGCGTAGATGAGGCGGATCGCGGCGGCGAGCGGGTGATCAAGCCGATCGCGCGCGAGGTCGGGGACGCCGCTCGATGGAGGTGTGGTGGCGGCGCAGTCCGAGATGAAGCCGGCGGCGGCGGGTGGCAGAGCGGCTATGATTTGCCACAGCATGCCGGGAGGCCGCCGGGTCGGGGTGATGCAGGAGTCCCAGTCGGAGCAGGGCGGTGACGGCCGGTGTAGATCGACGGGCGGGCCGGCGCGCGAACGGCGATGGTGAAGGGCCGCCGCATGACGCGAGGCCGCCGGGTCGGGGCGACTGGCGGGCCGACGCGCGGACGACGCGCGAGGCCGGCTGGTCGGTGAAGAAGCCGGCCGATCGCGCCGGTGTTGGAGTAGAGGCGCACGGGGTCGACTGCGGCGGTGGGCGACGCAAACTGGATCACATAGACCGAAAAACCAAAAAGTAGACACCGATCAAAGCGACCGGCGAGAGAGAAAACCCGGATCAAAGGATCAGGAAAAAAAGACTCTCTAGGGCAGCCGGCCAACACGGCCGGTGGACGAACCCTAGGTACGGGCGGCGCGGCCCCCGGCGGCGGTCATGGAGGCCGACCGCCCTGGGGCGGCGGTCATGGAGACCGACCGCCCCGGGGGCGGCGCGCGGGTGCGGAAGCGGCGGCGGCTAGGGTTTAGGATCGACTTGCGATAGATATCATGTTAGAAGGGAGAGAGGGATTGGTGGAATAGTTCGTTGTTTTGCTTGAGCCTCGTGGGCATATATATAAGAGTGCAATTATTTATTTAAAGTGTAAGACAAGCCAGAACAAATCCTAGTTTATCTCATCTTTCATAATAAACATTATACTCAACAAGGACACAGCACGAACTCTGCCTGTAGCCCTGTACCACTCGGAGGAGGCCTGGAGCATCAAGACGGCCAAAGTATGAGGGGATGCTCCATACAATCATCATTGGACGGACAAAGCGATCGCCATTGGAAGGGACGACGGCGTGGTGGCTTGGGTCAATCTCGGCCGGGACATTCTCTTCTGCGACGTGCTCGCCGAGACCCCCACGCTTTGCCCCATCGAGCTGCCGCCGCTGATCCCGCCGAGCAAGGGAGTTGGAACGAGCGGTGATCCAAGATGCAGCCGGGACGTCGCCATTGCTGATGGTTTCATCCACTACACCCAGCTGCAGATCCGGATCGTTCCCGGCTCGTTCATGGACGACGGAGCCGTCACATTCGATGGCTGGAAAGCTGCCAAATGCAGCATGGCGATCGACGCCCGTTCGCTGCCTTTGGCGGAGGCGTCTTGGCAGCACACGGGCCTCCTCGAGCTTGATTCCTCGCAGATTTCCATGTTGCTGCCAAGTCTTGTGGTTGATGATGGTAGCACCATAGCATTCGAGAGACTGCACGTTGGCCTACCCACCCTGAGCCTGCGAGATTGACGTTGTTTATTTCCTCGCCAAGATCGACTACCGGGAACGCACAACATATGTGCTTGCTGTTGACTTGAGAAACAAGACGATGAAGAGCGTTGCTGAGTTTGGAGCCAAACACACAATTGGGTTGGGCCAGGCGTTTATTGCAAGTAGCATCTCCAAATATCTCAAAGTTGCTCCTGGTGATTGATTATGTTTTACTGCTGCCACTATTAATTTCAAAGATCCTTTCGCTCGGTATATTTGCTATGGATACCAGAAACATTCGGATTGCCATGCTTGCCGATTAAACTTGTCACCTCGCGTCAACTAAAGTTGTCATAAAAAAACGTTCGGTTTGTCATGCTTAAAATCCTAATGTTCAGGATTTACACACGAGCAATCCACGCAGCGGATCGGGAAACGGTGACCGACGACCCCATCCGGCCATCTTATTAGTAGTAGCACCAACGACACAACGCAACAACGCACGCCTAACAATTGGGATCCTCTCCTGAGCGTCCCCTCTCTCTGAGTGCCCCTTCCCCTCTCTCTGCGCCGGCGGCCACTCCGGCGCCGGCGGCCACCAGATCGTCCCTCTCGCCTCCATAGCCTCGCGGGTCTCCCTCTCGGCGGGGTCCTCTTCCTTCTCTTCTGGGGGGTCGCCGCCCCCGCCAAGGCCGGCGCTCAGATCCGCCATTGCTGTTCCGGAGGTGCTTGGCACGGCGTTTGGGCCTATCCTCCAGGGGGGCGGCGGTAGCGGTGGTGCCCAGAGGCCGGCGGAGCGGGCTTGGCAGACCAGGGTGGGTCGCCGGCCCCGGCTTCCCCCCGCCTCGGCCGGCTACCAGGCGGCGGATCTCACCGACGCTTCCCACCACCAGGCCCCCGCGGACTTGCATTCCGGCGGCCCTGCATGGGTGTTGCTACAACTGTGTAGATGACCGGCACATTTCGAGGGACTGCACCAATGAGACTCTGTGTGTGAGATGTGGAGGTTTCGGGCACATCGCCCGGGACTGTGAGATGCGGCGTAGCTTGTCGCCGGAGGAGGGCCAGATGAGGCCGCGGCCTGTGTCCCGGCTGCTTCAGCGGTAGGCGTGATACGTCTCCAACGTATCTATAATTTTTTATTGTTCCATGCTATATTATCTTCTGTTTTGGACATTATTGGGCTGTAATTTCATCCATCTCTTAGTTTTTTTTAAATCATTGAGTTCATCACTCAATGTAGTCTAGCAGTTCAGTTCGACTCTATTTGAGAGACCTCGCTTGCTTATTGCAATTCAGAATTGAATTGATTCTATCCTTGATGTATTTGCAATTCAATCCGAATCAATATATCCAAAAAAATTTATCTCCCCCACCTCCCGTCTTACTTTTTTATTATTCACTTTTATATTATTTTTGGGACTAACCTATTAACCGGAGGCCCAGCCCAGAATTGTTGTTTTTTGCCTATTTCAGAGTTTCGCAGAAAAAGAATATCAAACGGAGTCCAAACGGAATGAAACCTTCGGGAACGTGATTTTCAGAACGAACATGATCCAGGAGACTTGGACCCTACGTCAAGAAATAAAGGAGGAAGCCACGAGGTAGGGGGAGCGCCTACCCCCCCCCCCCCAGGCGCGCCCTCCACCCTCATGGGCCCCCTGTTGCTCCACCGACGTACTCCTTCCTCCTATATATACCTACATACCCCCAAACGATCAGATACGGAGCCAAAAACCTAATTCTACCGCTGCAACCTTCTGTACCCATGAGATCCCATCTTGGGGCCTGTTCCGGAGCTCCGCCGGATGGGGCATCGATCATGGAGGGCTTCTACATCAACACCATAGCCCCTCCGATGATGTGTGAGTAGTTTACCTCAGACCTTCGGGTCCATAGTTATTAGCTAGATGGCTTCTTCTCTCTTTTTGGATCTCAATACAATGTTCTCCCCCTCTCTCGTGGAGATCTATTCGATGTAATCTTCTTTTTGCGGTGTGTTTGTTGAGACCGATGAATTGTGGGTTTATGATCAAGTTTATCTATGAACAATATTTGAATCTTCAGAATTCTTTTATGTATGATTGGTTATCTTTACAAGTCTCTTCGAATTATCAGTTTGGTTTGGCCTACCAGATTGATCTTTCTTGCAATGGGAGAAGTGCTTAGCTTTGGGTTTAATCTTGCGGTGTCCTTTCCCAGTGACAGTAGGGGCAGCAAGGCACGTATTGTATTGTTGCCATCGAGGATAACAAGATAGGTTTTTTATCATATTGCATGAATTTATCCCTCTACATCATGTCATCTTGCTCAAGGCGTAACTCTGTTCTTATGAACTTAATACTCTAGATGCATGCTGGATAGCGGTCGATGTGTGGAGTAATAGTAGTAGATGCAGGCAGGAGTCGGTCTACTTGTCTCGGACGTGATGCCTATATACATGATCATACCTAGATATTCTCATAACTATGCTCAATTCTGTCAATTGCTCAACAGTAATTTGTTCACCCACCGTAAAATACTTATGCTCTTGAGAGAAGCCACTAGTGAAACCTATGGCCCCCGGGTCTATCTTCATCATATTAATCTTCCAACACTTAGTTATTTCCTTTGCTTTTTATTTTGCTTTTATTTTACTTTGCATCTTTATCATAAAAATACCAAAAATATTATCCTATCATATCTATCAGATCTCACTCTCGTAAGTGACCGTGTAGGGATTGACAACCCCTTATCACGTTGGTTGCGAGGATTTATTTGTTTTGTGTAGGTGCGAGGGACTCGCGCGTAGCGCCCTACTAGATTGATACCTTGGTTCTCAAAAACTGAGGGAAATCCTTACGCTACTTTGCTGCATCACCCTTTCCTCTTTAAGGGAAAACCAACGCAGTGCTCAAGAGGTAGCAAGAAGGATTTCTGGCGCCGTTGCCGGGGAGGTCTACGCAAAAGTCAACGTACCAAGTACCCATCACAAACCCTTATCTCCCGCATTACATTATTTGCCATTTGCCTCTCATTTTCCTCTCCCCCACTTCACCCTTGCTGTTTTATTCGCCCTCTTCCTTTCGTTTGCTTGTATTGCCATGTGTCTTCTTTTTGCTTGCATCTTCGCTTTCTAAAAGTTTATGGATCCTCATCCACTTGCTAATCTCTTTAAGAGATCCAATTATGATGAACCTATTGCTAGTGAATTGAGTGCACTAGATTATCTTTATGAGGTTTTGCTTGAAATTCGTGAATCTGAAAATTGTGATGAAGTACTTTATGAAGCGATTCATGATAGATCTTTGAATAAAAAGCATGATTGCAATGATTTTATTGTAAATCCTATTGATTTAATTTGTGCTAATAATATGCAAAACCCTAAGCTTGGGGATGCTAGTTCTGCCATGTCCTCTACTTGTTGCAATGACCATGATTGGGGTGATTCTTCTTATGATCTGGAAAATTTATTTAAGCCGCATGATGAATATGAGATTGATAATAGTGTTTTCAATAATACTGAAAGTGGGTTTGGAAGAGTGTCAACTTTAGATCCCACACATTTGGAGAATGTTCAATCTTATGAATTTTTTGATAAAAGTGGGTTTGGAGAGGTCATGACTTTAGTTAATGTTAATCCCACTATTTTGGAAGAGTGTCAACTTTACATGCATGTGGATCGTGTTGAAAATATTTTATGTGATAGCTATTTCGTTGTTGCCTATGATCCCACATGTAATTATTATGAGAGAGGAAAATATGGTTGTAGAAATTTTTATCTTACTAAATTACCTCTCGTCATGTTAAAATATGTGACAGATTCTGTTTTTCGTGTGTTGTTTGCTTATTTTGATGAATCTATGGTTAGTAAAAGAGTTTATAAACCATAGAGAAGTTGGAATACAGTAGGTTTAACACCAATATAAATAAAGAATGAGTTCATTACAGTACCTTGAAATGGTCTTTTGTTTTCTTTCGCTAACGGAGCTCACGAGATTTTCTGTTAAGTTTTGTGTTGTGAAGTTTTCAAGTTTTGGGTGAAAAAGTTGATGGATTATGGGACAAGGAGTGGCAAGAGCCTAAGGTTGGGGATGCCCATGGCACCCCGAAGATAATCTAAGGACACCAAAAAGCCAAAGCTTGGGGATGCCCCGGAAGGCATCCCCTCTTTCGTCTACTTCCATCGGTAACTTTACTTGGAGCTATATTTTTATTCACCACATGATATGTGTTTTGCTTGGAGCGTCTTATATGATTTGAGTCTTTGCTTTTTAGTTTACCACAATCATCCTTGCTGTACACACCTTTTGAGAGAGACACACATGATTCGGAAATTATTAGAATACTCTATGTGCTTCACTTATATCTTTTGTGTTATATAGTTTTTGCTCTAGTACTTCACTTATATCTTTTAGAGCACGGTGGTGGATTTGTTTTATAGAAACTATTGATCTCTCATGCTTCACCTATATTATTTTGAGAGTCTTAAATAGCGTGGTAATTTGCTTAAATAATCCTAATATGCTAGGTATTCAAGATTAGTAAAAGCTTTCTTATGAGTGTGTTGAATACTAAGAAAAGTTTGAGGCTTGATAATTGTTTTGAGATATAAAGATGGTGATATTAGAGTCATGCTAGTTGAGTAGTTGTGAATTTGAGAGATACTTGTGTTAAAGTTTGTGATTTCTGTAGCATGCACGTATGGTGAACCGTTATGTGATGAAGTCGGAGCATAATTTATTTATTGATTGTCTTCCTTATGAGTGGCGGTCGGGGACGAGCGATGGTCTTTTCCTACCAATCTATCCCCCTAGGAGCATGCGCGTAATACTTTGCTTTGATAACTTGTAGATTTTTGCAATAAGTATATGAGTTCTTTATGACTAATGTTGAGTCCATGGATTATACGCACTTTTCTTCCTTCCACCTTTGCTAGCCTCTCTAATACCGCGCACTTTTCGCCGGTATCATACACCCACCATAAACCTTCCTCAAAACAGCCACCATACCTACCTATCATGGCATTTCCATAGCCATTCCGAGATATATTGCCATGCAACTTACCACCGTTCCGATTATTATGACGCGCTCCATCATTGTCATATTGCTTTGCATGATCATGTAGTTGACATCGTATTTGTGGCAAAGCCACCGTTCATAATTCTTTCATACATGTCACTCATGATTCATTGCATATCCCGGTACACCGCCGGAGGCATTCACATAGAGTCATATTTTTGTTCTAAGTATTGAGTTGTAATTTTTGAGTTGTAAGTAAATAAAAGTGTGATGATCATCATTTTAGAGCATTGTCCCAAGTGAGGAAAGGATGATGGAGACTATGATTCCCCCACAAGTCGGGATGAGACTCCGGACGAAATTAAAAAAAAAGAGGGCATAAAAAAGGCCCAAAATAAAAAATGAGAGAAAAAGAGAGAAGGGACAATGTTACTATCCTTTTACCACACTTGTGCTTCAAAGTAGCACCATGATCTTCATGATAGAGAGTCTCTTATGGTATCACTTTCATATACTAGTGGGAAATTTTTCATTATAGAACTTGGCTTGTATATTCCAATGATGCGCTTCCTCAAAATGCCCTAGGTCTTCGTGAGCAAGCGAGTTGGATGCACACCCACTTAGTTTCTTTTGTTGAGCTTTCATATACTTATAGCACTAGTGCATCCGTTGCATGGAAATCCCTACTCACTCACATTGATATCTATTGATGGGCATCTCCATAGCCCGTTGATATGCCTAGTTGATGTGAGACTATCTTCTCCCTTTTTGTCTTCTCCACAACCACCATTCTATTCCACATATAATGCTATGTCCATGGCTCACGCTCATGTATTGCGTGAAGATTGAAAAGTTTGAGAATGCCAAAAGTATGAAACAATTGCTTGGCTTGTCATCGGGGTTGTGCATGATTTAAATACTTTGTGTGGTGAATATAGAGCATAGCCAGACTATATGATTTTGTAGGGATAACTTTCTTTGGCCATGTTATTTTGAGAAGACATAATTGCTTAGTTAGTATGCTTGAAGTATTATTATTTTTTATGTCAATATTAAACTTTTGTCTTGAATCTTTCGGATCTGAATATTCATACCACAATTAAGAAGAATTACATTGAAATTATGCCTAGTAGCATTCCACATCAAAAAATCTGTTTTTATCATTTACCTACTCGAGGGCGAGCAGGAATTAAGCTTGGGGATGCTTGATACGTCTCCAACGTATCTATAATTTTTGATTGTTCCATGCTATATTATCTTCTGTTTTGGACATTATTGGGCTTTATTATTCACTTTTATATTATTTTTGGGACTAACCTATTAACCGGAGGCCCAGCCCAGTATTGCTGTTTTTTTGCCTATTTTAGAGTTTCGCAGAAAAAGAATATCAAACGGAGTCCAAACGGAATGAAACCTTCGGGAACGTGATTTTCAGAGCGAACATGATCCAGGAGACTTGGACCCTACGTCAAGAAATAAAGGAGGAAACCACGAGGTAGGGGGCGCGCCTACCCCCCCCCCCAGGCGCGCCCTCCACCCTCGTGGGCCCCCTGTTGCTCCACTGACGTACTCCTTCCTCCTATATATACCTACGTACCCCCACACGATCAGATACAGAGCCCAAAATCTAATTCCACCGCCGCAACCTTCTGTACCCACGAGATCCCATCTTGGGGCCTGTTCCGGAGCTCCGCCGGAGGGGGCATCGATCACGGAGGGCTTCCACATCAACACCATAGCCCCTCTGATGATGTGTGAGTAGTTTACCTCAGACCTTCGGGTCCATAGTTATTAGCTAGATGGCTTCTTCTCTCTTTTTGGATCTCAATACAATGTTCTCCCCCTCTCTCGTGGAGATCTATTCGATGTAATCTTCTTTTTGCGGTGTGTTTGTTGAGACCGATGAATTGTGGGTTTATGATCAAGTTTATCTATGAACAATATTTGAATCTTCAGAATTCTTTTATGTATGATTGGTTATCTTTGCAAGTCTCTTCGAATTATCAGTTTGGTTTGGCCTACTAGATTGATCTTTCTTGCAATGGGAGAAGTGCTTAGCTTTGGGTTCAATCTTGCGGTGTCCTTTCCCAGTGACAGTAGGGGCAGCAAGGCACGTATTGTATTGTTGCCATCGAGGATAACAAGATGGGGTTCTTATCATATTGCATGAATTTATCCCTCTACATCATGGCATCTTGCTTAAGGCGTTACTCTGTTCTTATGAACTTAATACTCTAGATGCATGCTGGATAGCGGTCGATGTGTGGAGTAATAGTAGTAGATGCACGCAGGAGTCGGTCTACTTGTCTCGGACGTGATGCCTATATACATGATCATACCTAGATATTCTCATAACTATGCTCAATTCTGTCAACTGCTCAACAGTAATTTGTTCACCCACCGTAAAATACTTATGCTCTTGAGAGAAGCCACTAGTGAAACCTATGGCCCCCGGGTCTATCTTCATCATATTAATCTTCCAACATTTAGTTATTTCCTTTGCTTTTTATTTTGCTTTTATTTTACTTTGCATCTTTATCATAAAAATACCAAAAATATTATCCTATCATATCTATCATATCTCACTCTCGTAAGTGACCGTGTAGGGATTGACAACCCCTTATCGCGTTGGTTGCAAGGATTTATTTGTTTTGTGTAGGTGCGAGGGACTCGCGCGTAGCCTCCTACTGGATTGATACCTTGGTTCTCAAAAACTGAGGGAAATACTTACGCTACTTTTCTGCATCACCCTTTCCTCTTCAAGGGAAAACCAACGCAGTGCTCAAGAGGAAGCAATGCACCGGGGCCTGTCGGCATGCCTTCTGCCCTTCCTGTTTGGCAGGTGGAACCTGCGGCGTCCCCGGAGACGATGATGCTCCCGCCGCCTCCGCCGGGGCCGCCGCCCCTCGGCGCGCGCAGGGTGGAGAGCCCGTGGAGCCAGGTGGTCAGGGATGGGGCGGCCGGATGTTCGGGTGGTCCGGGCTTCTCTGTGCCCTTCGAGCCGGTGGAGACGACCAGGACGGTCGTCGTCGCGCAGCAGTCTGCCGCCCAGGAGGTAGGCTGCTGCTAAATGGAGGAGGCAGAGGACCTCTGGCATATGGAGGCGGAGCTGTCCAAAGCTGTGGTGGTCATGATCACGGGTACCAGGCCGGAGGTCGACCTGGCTTCGGTGGCGGCGGTGTTGCATGAGGAGTTCCGCATCGGGCCGATGGACATGTCAATTCGTGTTCTTTCCGGAGGATTTCTTGGTGCTGTGCCGGGAGTAGAGCACGCGTGACAGGATGGTGAGGCAGGGCGGCTTGTCGCCGGCCTCTTCGGCTGGCTTCACGTTGTTGCTGCGGCCTTGGCTGAGACAGGCGCAGGCTACCGGAGCGGCGCTGTCCTTCCTGGTGTCGATGGCGTTGGTGGGCGTGCCGGCGCATGCATGGACAAGGAGGACGGCCAACGCGATGCTCCATGGCCTGGGGATTGTGGTCGGAGTTGTGGACAGCACGGCGAGGAGAAACGACATGTCCAGCTACAAGGTGTGGCTTCGGATTAACCGGCCAGATCGCATTCCGGAGCAAAGGCGACTGTTTGTGGAGGAGCCGCGCCGGCGCCGGGGCAGAGTATGGCCACGGGCGGCGCGGTCGGCGGCGTTGTGGTACAACATTCGCATAGTCAGGTTGGCAGAGCCGGTGGTTGACGAGGACGACGATCCTGAGCTGTCGCCGCCGCCTAGCCCGCCGGTGTCGCCTTCCGGTGCGGACGAGGGCTTTGGTGGGGATGATGGTCGCGGTCGTGGTAGAGCAGAAGGTGGACGGAGGCCAGATCCAGAGGCGCCAACCTTGCCGTCGCCGGGATGCTCCTCGGCGGGGTCAGCACCGGCGGCCGGTCACGGGCGAATTCAAAATAAAGTGGCTGCAGAAAGCGAGCATGACGCACGAAAGCGGCAGGGTGGCCCTACGGTGCAGGTGGACGGAGCTTTGACTGTGAGATCGGTGGTGCAAATGGCTCGGGAACAGCTGTCTCTGGGCGCGGTGATCAGCAGGGTGGAGGGTTCTGGAGTGGCCCCTTTCATGTCGTCTTGTGCCTCGGGAGATGCGATGAGGGGCAGAGAGGAGGCAAATCCCGCGCTGGGATCGTCGCCACCTTCTGTTGCGCTGTCTCGATGGCGCAGGGCAGGCCAGCTTGAGGCGACGGGATTGGAGCTCGAGGATTCGGTGCAGGCGGTGCAGGCTGGGAGGATTCTATTGGTTGGCTCGGTGGAGATGTCGGTGGGGCCGGGGCCAGAGCTGGAGCTGGGGGTGGACCGGTTTGTAGCAGACCCAGGCAGGACGATGGACACCCAATTGGACAGCGACTCCTGGAGGCTGATTGGGACGGAAGTTTTTGGCGGGGCCTGCGTGTCGGGGGATGGGCCAGGATCCATGCAACCATGCATGGCGGAACACGTGGACTGCGGGACACCGGAGTTTTCATGCATGTTGGATTATACGGCGCTTCGGCTGCCCTCGCTAGGTGTGCGATTTGAAAGGCAGGTGGGTCTCGCGGAGGCCTGGGAGATGTTCAAAGTAAGCTTGTCGGGGTGTGATGAGCCACCATCACGAAGTATCACCCCGTGCACGCCTAGGCCGGCCGAACCAGCGTTGGTGGAAGTTGAGCAGCTCTGCGAGGACATGCGAAGAGCGATCGAGCCTATCTTGGCAAGGCCGGATGCGCGCACGCATGGGGTGCAAGCCCGTAGACCAAGAAAAAAGCGGATTATGGAAGTTACGCCACGGAGAAGTGAGAGGATTGCGAAGCACGGGGCCAACAAGCAACAACAGGTGCTTATCCGCAAGCTGTGTTTGGCTCACGAGGGAGAGGTCATCTCGGAGGAGGCGCTCAGGATGTACGTCGAGCTTTTCAACAGGCCACTCTCAGAGGCTCACATTGCTGCCGTGTTGGCGCTGCTCGGATGGGAATCACCGCCGGCACCGTTGTTTGACACGATCCAGGCCGGGGCTGCCGTGGTCTAGGGGTGGAGCCAGTGGACATGGTAGGATGTGACAATGAATGCACAACATTTGAGAGTGCTTGTGTGGCATGTGCGCGGGCTAAATGCCCCGGCACGTAGAGATGCGGTGAGGCAAGTGGTGCTTGGGGCAAACCCGGGCATTGTTTGTCTTCAGGAGACCAAGTTGCAAGTAGTTTCATTAGCGGATGTACAACGTTGCCTCGTCAATAAATTTAACAACTTTTATTATGTTCCTGCCGATGGTACGCGAGGTGGGATTCTGGTGGCTTGGGATGAGACAATCGTCAAGTTGTCCAACCCACACTACCAAAGCAACTCTTTAACGGCAATTGTGAAATCCGCCGATGCGCCGGAGTGGTGGCTTACGTGTGTGTATGGTCCACAAGAGGATAGGGACAAGGTGGAATTTCTGCAAGAACTTGTGGACATTCGAGAGTTGCATGCGGGCCCGTGGCTAGTGGCGGGTGACTTTAACCTAATTGCACAGCAAGAGCATAAGAGTAATGACTCGATCAACAGGAGGATGCTAGGCCGATTTCGGGCCAAGTTTAATAGGCTAGAGTTAAAGGAGATGTACTTGAATGGCCGACGTTACACATGGTCCAATGAGAGGCAACTTGCTACGTTGGAAAAGATCGACCACGTCTTCGTCACGAACGAGTGGGATCAGGCATTCCCGACGTGCTTCCTGTCAGTGCTGGGCACTGCAATTTCGGATCATTGCCCGTTGATGTTGGACATGAATGTGGAGATTAAGGCGCACAAACGCTTCCGGTTCGAAGCCTTTTGGACGAAGGCGGCAGGTTTTATGGAGATCGTGCAGACGGCGTGGGATTCTACCCCTCCAGCCTCGAACGACTACCTCACGTTGCACTATAAGCTAAGGGCAACGGCAAAGGCTTTGCAAAATGGAGCGACCGGTGGATTGGGAATGTAAAACTGCAGATAGCCATTGCTTTGGAAGTGATTACGCGGCTGGATATCGCAATGGAGGCTCGGGTGTTATCAGACGAGGAACGAGAGCTACGGAAGTGCTTAAAGCACAAGCTGCTGGGGCTATGCTCGTTGGAACGATCGATAGCGAGGCAGAGATCGCGGCTGCTACAGTTGCGCGAGGGAGATGGGAATACTAGACTGTTTCATCAACAGGCGAGTCACAGGCAGCGGAAGAACGTGCTGCGTTCGGTCAGGTACAGTGGGCAGATTTACTCGGGGCAAGATGAGGTGGCCTCAGCGGTGGATACATACTATGGCCGTGCTTTTGGATGGTGTGAGGCGAGACAACACATGCTGAACCTGGAGGGGCTCAACCTGCCACGGAGAGACTTGTCGCGACTAGAGGAGCCGTTTTCACCTGAGGAAGTGGAGAAGTTCATCAAGGAGATGCCAATGGACAAAGCGCCCAGGCCAGATGGCTTCACAGGAAGGTTCTATGCCGCATGCTGGCATATTATTAAGGTGGATTTCATGAGGGCTATGGACTGCATGTATCGGGAGGACATGCGGGGCATGGTGGCAATAAACAGATCGCTGGTGTCCCTACTGCCAAAGAAGGAAGGTGCGCTAGATGTAGGCGATTTTCGTCCCATAAACCTGGTGCATGGAGCAATCAAGATCTTTGAGAAGGTCCTCTCGACAAGGCTAGCTGTGGAGCTCCCTAACCTGGTGGGGAACCATCAAAGTGCGTTTGTGAAAGGAAGGTCCTTGCATGACAATTTCATGCTTGTACAAAGTACGGCGAGACGGCTACACGCCTTGAGGAACCCGGCGGTGCTGCTCAAGCTTGATATTTCGGAGGCGTTCGATTCGGTACAATGGCCTTTTTTGTTGGAAGTCCTGTAGCAGTTCGGGTTTGGGCACAAATGGAGAGCGTGGATTTGTGGGATACTTGCCACATCAACTACTAAGGTGATGGTCAATGGAGAGCCCGGTGAAACAATTTTCAACTGCAAAGGTATGCGTCAAGGAGACTCGCTGTCACCCATGCTGTTCATTCTCACGATGGAGCCGCTACAACGTATGTTTGAGGTTGCGGTGCGGAAGCAAGTGTTGGAGCCGTTGGCATGGACGGGTGTGAGGCAAAGAATGTCGATATATGCTGATGACGTGGTGCTTTTTGTGAGGTCGAGGCTTGTGGAGTTGGCAGCCTGTAGAGCAATCTTTGAAATGTTTGGCGAAGCCTCAGGATTATGCATAAACATGGGCAAATCGGCTGCTCTGCCGATCAGATGCGGTGAGAGCATCATAGCATGGGTAAGCCAACAATTGGGATGTCTGGTGGCATCGTTTCCGATCAAGTACCTCGGACTGCCACTCTCGCTAAGTAAGCCATCGGCAAGACAGCTACAATACTTGGTGGACAACTTGGCAAACCAGTTACCAAAATGGAGGGCAACGCTAATGCCCAAGAGTGGGAGGTTGACACTGGTTCAGTCGGTACTGTCTGCTATGCCAATTCATGCGATGATGGCGCTGGACCTACAAACGAAGACAATTGCGGCAATGAACAAAGTGTGTAGGGGCTTCTTATGGTGCAAGAGGGCTGACGCAAATGGAGGTAACTGTGCGGTAGCCTGGGAGGCAGTGTGTGCTCCGAAATGGGCAGGAGGACTAGGCATTCCTAACCTACACTGGCTGAATGTGGCCATGCAAGCGAGGTGGCCATGGTTGAAACGAGTTGACGCTTCAAGACCGTGGAGTGAATTCCCTATCAAAGTGCCAAAAGAGTCTATGCAGCTCTTCCAAGCGGCAACTAGAGCCGAGGCTAGAGACGGAAGGACAACATTGTTTTGGGAAGACACGTGGTTGGATGGCATGAGGGTGCAGGAGGTGGCACCGGACTTGTATAACAAGATCCCGACAAAGATCAGACGAGGGGCCATGGTTGGTCAGGTAGTAGTAAGTGGCGAATGGGCACAGGCAGTTGGACCGGAACTTGATGAGAATATGCTGAGGCAGTTCTTGGAGTTGTGGAGTAGGGTGGCCGCATGGGTGCCCACTGATGGGGTGCACGATGAGGTGCGTTGGTCTTGGGATGCGCATGGACAATTCACCGTGAGATCAGCGTATGCGAGCAGATTCTGGGGACGTGAGGAGGTCCCCACTTCGAAGTTGGCGTGGAAATCAAGGGCACCGTTGGAATGCCGCTTCTTTGCGTGGTTGGCTCTAAAAAATCAGTGTTGGACCTCCGACAGGCTAGCCAGGAGGGGTCTACCGCACCAAGACGCATGCTCTTTTTGTGATCAGGAAGAGGAAACTATAAACCACATCTGGCTCACGTGCGTGTTCGCCAAGATGGCATGGATGGTAGTGGGAGAGGCACTTGGCAGGGAGGACTGGCTGCCGAACCAGGACGACACACTTGCGGACTGGTTATGTGCTAGATGTGGGGGCAATGCTGCGGGCAACAAGGACTTACGTGCGGTGCTGCTTCTGGTCATGTGGGAGTTATGGAAGCATCGTAACGCCATTGTTCTCGATGGTGATGCCCCATCGATTGAGAGGCTAATCAACAAGGTGAAGACGGAGGCCAAGGTGTGGGCAACGGCTGGGCTAATCAAGACGGATTTGGAGGGCTTCTTAGGTAGACTGCATAGGTGGGCTATGAGGGAGGAGTAGGTTAGTGGTGTGGTGGGTGGAGTGGGTGCGAGCTAAAAGCCGCACAGACATGTAAATGTAACTTGTCGCGGAGGCCTTCTCTGCCTTTTCTTCTTTAATATATGATATGCACACTCGTGCATATTCGAGAAAAAAGGATTTATCATCTCTTAATTGATTATGCATATGCTTTGCTGCTGCCACTATTACTTTCAAAGATCCTTTTACTGGGTATGTTTGCCATGGGTATCAGAAACATTCAGATGTTTTTTTGGGATATCCAAATTTAGCAGATCAATGCATATCGATTGGGGTCGTCGTAGTATAGGGATGAGGGTGAACTATCTAAATTGAACCAAAATAAGTTATGCTAGGTGAGGGTACCAGTCATCTCAAATAGAGTTGGCTGATACTACTTCATGACCCCGATACTTCTCACACCTGATTGTGGAAGACCCTGGTGAGGTCATAAATGAATTATTAGTATGTATATACATGTATGGCTATACCAAATACCCAATACTTAACACCTATTTATTATTAATTAACAATAATGTAGGACAGTGCATTTTTCTGTTTTTTTCCGTCCATAATGATAATTGCCTATGAAGTTAAGGAAATTACCCACTACTGCCACCTGTAAGATGTACTACCTCAGTCTAGGTTTATTAGCCCTCATTGTATTTTTTGTCAAAGTTTGACCACATATCTCACTAGCAAAATTATATTGTTGGATTCGTATTAGACAGTTTTTCTAACGATATTATTTTTGCTATGTATAACTTATATTTTATTAATTAAAATCATGGCCAAAATATGATCTAAAATACGAGGGGGGCTAATAAACCAGGGCGGGTAGTAAAGGGTAGGATAATTTTCCTTCCGCATCGCATCCATTACTAAGGATATGGTATGCACTTGGACGAATCCGACGGATGGCGGATATGGATTTTGTTAACCGAATATCTGACAGATATGGTATCAATAATACCCGGAGGATGAGGACTATCCAGTATTTTTGCCGATTATCCGAGGTTATCAAATAGAATTATCCTATAAATTTAGCCCAAATCGACAAGCTCAAATATCAAGCCCACTAATTAGAATCATCACATATATTGTGGCCATATTTGTGTAAGTTATGCCTTTGAATGCTTGGTCACTCTATGTGTTATGTGGATGTGTTTGGATAAAAATTTGTATTTATATTGTTTGCATGGTATAAATAAAATCATGTATCATTGCACGCATGACTCGATATTTTTGGTCTGTTTCCTGTCTGAGTCCACTACGTTTCCACTCCGGATTCATAGTCCGATAAAATTCGCATCTGAACCTGCATCCGGTCATTATCCGTTCACCTCTGAATCCGACAAAAAAAATATGGTAAAGAATATGGGAACTAATCTGATCCGATCAGTTTACATCCCTAATAAGCAGGGGCGAATCTACTAGGGGGCCTTTAACAGGCTGAAGCCCCCCCTACAGCACTGCAAAAAAGTATTTTACTACTAGTTTCAAGGCCCAACTCAGCCACTTGCAAGCCCAACCCAACAGATATTCGCATCATACAGGCTTTGAGCCCACCCTTCAGCTTCTGTCTAGATTCGCCACTGGTAATAAGTAACAATGTATCGTGTAATGTAACGTTCGTTTCGTTGGGATTTTTTCTTGAGCGAACAGACTCAGTTTCATACGCCTCGCCCAAGATCGCTCCACTGGGCCTCGACATGCGCCTGGGCCTCAACTTTCATTGGGATTTTTTCTTGAGCGAACAGACTTAGTTTCATACGCCTCGCCCCAAGATTGCTCCATTGGGCCTCAGCCCACACGCTGGTAGCCGGCCTAGACAGTCCTTGCAGGAAGAGGCAAAAAATAGGCGCTCACATGGGGGATCGAACTTCTGACCTGTGGTGCAGTCTCGGTAAGGAATTAAAATTAGGACGCCGATATCTCCCGAACGTTCGGTCTGGGGACTTCCCGGAACGAACAGTTCGGTACGAGGGTTCCCCCCTCACGAACGCTTTCGTTCGGGAGGAGAGGATCGAAATCACGAACGCCCTCCCCAGGCCCCTACAAGGCCTTGCCTTTTTCAATGTAAAACAAAAAGACATTTTCTACTCGCAAACAAAATGTAAAAGAAAAAGAAAAAAAAGCCCAATAGCAAAACAAAAGAAGAAGCCCAATTTTTTCCTTTTTCTGTGACAAATAAAAAGACTAGTTTTTGATGTACTACGGAAAAATGTCATCAACTTTAGAAGTAGAAAAATGCCAGTGAAAATTCCAAAAAAATGCCATTTGAACTTGACCAAACTATTTTATGATTTGCCATGATGTAATTTTACAAATGGCAAGGTTTACAACATATTTGATTCCTAAGAAAAAGCACGGCAAAGGTGCCGTGGCAAAAAATTCAAAACTACCATGGCAAAAAGTAATTCCCGTGATGCATACAATAATAATCGCCATGGTCCTGTACAACTAGATTATACAAAAAGTTAAACAAAAAATTTGCCATGTGAATATTAGTATTTCTATGGTAGAAATAGTGTACATTTTACCATGGCAAAACTAAAGTAAATTTTGTCATGAGAATAATTTAAAAATTGCCATGGCGACACGCGTTAAAATACCATGCTACATAGTATAATTTGCCATGCTCTGGAAATGTAAATTTGCCATCATATTTGAACTAAGATTGCCATGGCAAAAAATGTAAAATTTCCATGGCAATAAAAAGTAAAATTGCCATGGCAATAAAAGTTAAAAAATATTTGCCATGTCGATTTATGTAAATTTTCCATGCCAAAATAAAGTAAAAATTGCCATGACAATAAAAGTTAAAAATTGCCATGGCGATTTAGGTGAATTTGACGTGTCAATTAAGGTAAATTTGCCATTGAAAAAATAAAGTAAAAATTGCCATGGCGATTTAGGTAACATTGCCGTGTCGATTAAGGTAAATTTGCTATGGCAAAAAAATTAAAAACTGCCATGGCAATAAAAAATAAAAATTGCCATGGCAAAATAAAAAGTTAGTTTGTTTGCCATGATATTTTACTATAAACACCAAGACACAAAAAATGTGGATTAAAAAATTGGCATGGCAAATAAAAGTAAAATTTCCCATGGATGTAATAAGTTAATTTGCCATGGCAAGAAAAAAAGAAAAGTTGCCACGAGTAAAACTAAAAGTAAAAAAGTTGTCATGTATGTAAAAAAAGGAAAAATGCCATGTATGTAAAGGTAAAAGAATTTGCCATGGAAAAACAAGGTAAAGTTGCCATGGCTGTAAAGTAAAATTTGCCATGGCTATAAAACTAAATTTGCCAGGGCTATAAATTAAAAATTGCCATTGTTATAAAACTAAACTTGCCATGTTGAAAAAAGAAATAATTCTTCCATGCCTTTCTTACAAAAATTTGACATGGTCCATGCACTGAAAATGTAAAAATTTGCCATGGACAATTGTAAAAATTTGACATGAAACATTTTTGTCTTGGCAAATTGCTTTTTATTTACCATATTAATTTACTAAGAATATCAGTTTGCACATGGCAAAAACTAGGAGGGAAATGTTCCTTTGACAATTGTGGACTATAAAGGGATTTGCTCCCTAGAAAAAAATGTAGATGGTACATGGCAATTGTATTTACGTTTTGAAAGTGGGCATGTCAAAAGTTGCCATGGGTAATGAAACTAACTTGCAAAAAATGTGTCATCAAACCAAAATTGCCATGTGTTATTAGAAGTAAACATGTTTTTTACTGCATTTTCCATGAGCCCATAGACCGAAGAATTAAGAAATTATCAAAAAAAGAAACTTTTGCCATGGGATAAAAACATAGCTACAAACTAGAGAACACAAACATAAAAAAGTCAAGGTAAAACACACACACACACACACACACACAAACACAAACACATCTATGCCAAAACACATCACGACAAAATTGGGTATATTAAAACATATCATGATGCAAAAGACACTACTTGCCATTATGTTGAAAAACACATCATGATGACACGCTAGTTTGTTTAGAGTTGCCATCAAAGTTGGATAAAATAAGATTCCGGTTTGTAATAAAAGTTTCCATGAGTGTACTATAACAAATGTCACCCCCGAGACAAATATATCATGACCATGAGAACAAGTTTCAATTTGTAAGAAATTGCCAGCATTTCAATTTAATGATTCCGACCCGAATACTAAAAAGGATGTTGCCATGCTACATGGCAAAATGGCCATGATGAAGATATGTTTTCGCTTCAAAATTACCATGGACCTAAAAAACATTTCAACAAATTTCATGTCCTGTGATAGCATACATGCACTAAGCACTAAATGTTCATGGCAATTCCACTACCAAAATTTCCATGGCTCCAACAAAATGATGCTGTCGTGCTACATGGCAAAATGGCCATGATATACATCTATTTTCACCTCAAAATTGCCATGGACCTAAAATATACAAAACATTTCAACAAATACCATGTGCTGTGACAACCAACGTGCACTAGCCACTAAAATGTTTATGGTAAGTCCACTACAATAGTTGCCATGGCTGCAAAAAAATTCACATTATCCACTGCAATTTCATGGAAAAAACCACTACACAAATTGCCATGGCTGCAAAAATACACAAATTGCCATGGCGGAGGAGTTGACCATCGGGCGAGGAGATGGTGAATGGAGGCGGCTGCGCTGTGTTGCGTTGCGGCAGCCTGACGTGCCGCGGGGGATGGGGCCGGCCCCGCTGATCTGTGATACGTCCATTTTGCACCATACTTTTATATTAATATTTATTGCATTATGGGCTGTTATTACATATTTGGGTACAATACGTATGCCTTTTCTCTCATATTTTATAAGGTTTATATGAAGAGGGAGAATGCCGGCAGCTGGAATTCTGGGCTGGAAAAGGAGCAAATATTAGAGACCTATTCTGCACAACTCCAAAAGTCCTGAAAATTTACGGAGAGTCATTTTGGAATTAATAAAATATATTGGGCAAAGAAAGTACCAGAGGGGACCCACCTGACAGCCACAAGGGTGGAGGGCGCGGCCTACCCCCTGGGCGCGCCCCCTACCTTGTCGTCCACCTGGCAGGCCCCCGGTGCCCATCTTCTGCTATATGCAGGGTTTTTACATGGAAAAAATTAAGAGGAAGCTTTCGGGACGAAGCGCCGCCGTCTCGAGGCAGAACTTGTTGGGGAACGTAATTTCAAAAAAATTCCTACGCACACGCAAGATCATGGTGATGCATAGCAACGAGAGGGGAGAGTGTTGTCCACGTACCCTCGTAGACCGACAGCGGAAGCGTTATCACAACGCGGTTGATGTAGTCGTACGTCTTCACGATCCGACCGATCAAGTACCGAACGTACGGCACCTCCAAGTTCTACACAGGTTCAGCTCGATGACGTCCCTCGAACTCCGATCCAGCCGAGTGTTGAGGGAGAGTTTCGTCAGTACGACGGCGTGGCGATGATGATGATGTTCCACCGACGCAGGGCTTCGCCTAAGCTCCGCAACGGTATTATCGAGGTGTAATATGGTGGAGGGGGGCACCGCACACGGCTAAAATATCGTATATCGTGTCCATGGGGTGCCCCCTGCCCCCGTATATAAAGGAGCAAGGGAGGAGGAGGCCGGCCCTAGGAGGGGGCGCACCAAGTGTGGAGTCCTACTAGGACTCCCTAGTCCTAGTAGGATTCCACCTCCCATATGGAATAGGAAAAGAGGAAGGGAAAAAGAGAAGGAAGGAAGGGGGCGCCCCCCGTCCCTAGTACAATTCGGACCAGACCAAGGGGAGGGGTGCGGCCACCCTTGAGGCCCTTTTCCTTCTTTCCCGTATGGCCCAATAAGGCCCAATACGTATTCCCGTAACTCTCCGGTACTCCAAAAAAATACCCGAATCACTCGGAACCTTTCCGAAGTCCGAATATAGTCGTCCAATATATCGACCTTTACGTCTCGACCATTTCGAGACTCCTCATCATGTCCCCGATCTCATCCGGGACTCCGAACTCCTTCTATACATCAACATACATAAACTCATAATAAAACTGTCATCGTAACTTTAAGCGTGCGGACCCTTTGGGTTCGAGAACTATGCAGACATGACCGAGACACCTCTCCGGTCAATAACCAATAGCGGGACCTGGATGCCCATATTGGCTCCCACATATTCTACGAAGATCTTTATCGGTCAGACCGCATAACAACATACGTTGTTCCCTTTGTCATCGGTATGTTACTTGCCCGAGATTCGATCGTCGGTATCTCGATACCTAGTTCAATCTCATTACCGGCAAGTCCCTTTACTCGTTCCATAATACATCATCCCGCAACTAACTCATTAGTCACAATGCTTGCAAGGCTTATAGTGATGTGCATTACCGAGTGGGCCCAGAGATACCTCTCCGACAATCGGAGTGACAAATCCTAATCTCAAAATATGCCAACCCAACAAGTACCTTTGGAGACACCTGTAGAGCACCTTTATAATCACCCAATTACGTTGTGACGTTTGGTAGCACACAAGGTGTTCCTCCGGTAAACGGGAGTTGCATAATCTCATAGTCATAGGAACATGTATAAGTCATGAAGAAAGCAATAGCAACATACTAAACGATCGGGTGCTAAGCTAACGGAATGGGTCAAGTCAATCACGTCATTCTCCTAATGAGGTGATCCCATTAATCAAATGACAACTCATGTATATGGCTAGGAAACATAACCATCTTTGATTAACGAGCTAGTCAAGTAGAGGCATACTAGTGACACTCTGTTTGTCTATGTATTCACACATGTATTATGTTTCTGGTTAATACAATTCTAGCATGAATAATAAACATTTATCATGATATAAGGAAATATATAATACTTTATTATTGCCTCTAGGGCATATTTCCTTCAGTCTCCCACTTGCACTAGAGTCAATAATCTAGTTCACATCGCCATGTGATTTAACATCAATAATTCACATCACCATGTGATTAACACCCATAGTTCACATCTCTATGTGACCAACACTCAAAGTGTTTACTAGAGTCAATAATCTAGTTCACATCGCTATGTGATTAACACCCATAGTTCACATCTCTATGTGACCAACACTCAAAGGGTTTACTAGAGTCAATAATCTAGTTCACATTGCTATGTGATTAACACCCAAAGAGTACTAAGGTGTGATCATGTTTTGATTGTGAGATAATTTTAGTCAACAGGTCTGTCACATTCAGATCCGTAAGTATTTTGCAAATTTCTATGTCTACAATGCTCTGCATGGAGCTACTCTAGCTAATTGCTCCCACTTTCAATATGTATCTAGACCGAGACTTAGAGTCATCTAGATTTAGTGTCAAAACTTGCATCGACGTAACCCTTTACGACGAACCTTTTGTCACTTCCATAATCGAGAAACATTTCCTTATTCCACTAAGGATAATTTTGACCGCTGTCCAGTGATCTACTCCTAGATCACTATTGTACTCCCTTGCCAAAATCAGTGTAGGGCATACAATAGATCTGGTACACAGCATGCCATACTTTATAGAACCTATGGCCAAGGCATAGGGAATGACTTTCATTCTCTTTCTATCTTCTGCCGTGGTCGGGCTTTCAGTCTTACTCAATTTCACACCTTGTAACACATGCAAGAACTCTTTCTTTGACTGTTCTATTTTGAACTACTTCAAAATCTTGTTGAGGTATGTACTCATTGAAAAAACTTATCAAGCGTCTTCATCTATCTCTATAGATCTTGATGCTCAATATGTAAGCAGCTTCACCGAGGTCTTTCTTTGAAAAAACTCCTTTCAAACACTCCTTTATGCTTTGCAGAATAATTCTACATTATTTCCGATCAACAATATGTCATTCACATATACTTATCAGAAATGTTGTAGTGCTCCCACTCACTTTCTTGTAAATACAGGCTTCACCGCAAGTCTGTATAAAACTATATCCTTTGATCAACTTATCAAAGCGTATATTCCAATTCCGAGATGCTTGCACCAGTCCATATATGGATCGGTGGAGCTTGCATATTTTGTTAGCACTTTTAGGATTGACAAAACCTCCTGGTTGCATCATATACAACTCTTTTTTTAATAAATCCATTAAGGAATGCAGTTTTGTTTATCCATTTGCCATATTTCATAAAATGCGGCAATTGCTAACATGATTCAGACAGACTTAAGCATAGATACGAGTGAGAAACTCTCATCGTAGTCAACACCTTGAACTTGTCGAAAAACCTTTTTTTGCGACAATTCTAGCTTTATAGATAGTAACACTACTATCAGCGTCCGTCTTCTTCTTGACGATCCATTTATTCTCAATTGCTTGCCGATCATCGGGCAAGTCAACCAAAGTCCACACTTTGTTCTCATACATGGATCTTATCTCAGATTTCATGGCCTCAAGCCATTTTGCGGAATCTGGGCTCACCATTGCTTCTTCATAGTTCGTAGGTTTGTCATGGTCTAGTAACATAACCTCCAGAACAGGATTACCGTACCACTCTGGTGCGGATCTTACTCTGGTTGACCTACGAGGTTCAGTAATAACTTGATCTGAAGTTCCATGATCATCATCATTAACTTCCTCACTAATTGGTGTAGGAGTCACAGGAACAGATTTCTGTGATGAACTACTTTCCAATAAGGGAGCAGGTACAGTTACCTCATCAAGTTCTACTTTCCTCCCACTCACTTCTTTCGAGAGAAACTCCTTCTCTAGAAAGGATCCATACTAAGCAACGAATGTCTTGCCTTTGGATTTGTGATAGAAGGTATACCCAACTGTTTCCTTTGGGTATCCTATGAAGACCCATTTCTCTGATTTGGGTTTGAGCTTATCAGGATGAAACCTTTTCACATAAGCATCGCAACCCCAAACTTTAAGAAACGACAACTTTGGTTTCTTGCCAAACCACAGTTCATAAGGCGTCGTCTCAACGGATTTTGATGGTGCCCTATTTAACGTGAATGCAGCTGTCTCTAATGCATAACCCCAAAACGATAGTGGTAGATCGGTAAGATACATCATATATCGCACCACATCTAATAAAGTACGATTATGACGTTCAGACACACCATTACACCGTGGTGTTCCAGGTGGCGTGAGTAGTGAAACTATTTCACATTGTTTTTACTGAAGGCCAAACTCGTAACTCAAATACTCTTCTCTACGATCAGATCATAGAAACTTTATTTTTCTTGTTACGATGATTTTCCACTTCACTCTGAAATTATATGAACTTTTCAAATGTTTCAGACTTATGTTTCATTAAGTAGATATACCCATATCTGCTCAAATCATCTGTGAAGGTGAGAAAATAACGATATCCGCCACGAGCCTCAATATTCATTGGACCACATACATCTGTATGTATGACTTCCAACAAATCTGTTGCTCTCTCCATAGTTCCGGAGAACGGCGTTTTAGTCATCTTGCCCATGAGGCATGGTTCGCAAGCATCAAGTGATTCATAATCAATTGATTCCAAAATCCCATCAGTATGGAGTTTCTTCATGCGTTTTACACCAATATGACCTAAACGGCAGTGCCACAAATAAGTTGCACTATCATTATTAACTTTGCATCTTTTGGCTTCATTATTATGAATATGTGTGTCACTACGATCGAGATCCAACAAACCATTTTCGTTGGTGTGTATGACCATAGAAGGTTTTTATTCATGTAAACAGAACAACAATTGTTCTCTAACTTAAATGAATAACCGTATTGCAATAAACATGATCAAATCATATTCCTGCTCAACGCAAACACCAAATAACACTTATTTAGTTTCAACACTAATCCCGAAAGTATAGGGAGTGTGCGATGATGATCATATCAATCTTGGAACTACTTCCAACACACATCGTCACCTCTCCTTTTACTAGCCTCTGTTTATTCTGCAACTCCCATTTCGAGTTACTACTCTTTAGCAACTGAACCAATATCAAATACTGAGGGGTTGCTATAAACACTAGTAAGTACACATCAATAACATGTATATCCAATATACCTTTGTTCACTTTGCCATCCTTCTTATCCACCAAATACTTGGGGCAGTTTCGCCTCCAGTGACCAGTCCCTTTGTAGTAGAAGCACTTAGTCTTAGGCTTAGGTACAGACTTGGGCTTCTTCACTTGAGTAGCAACTTGCTTGCCGTTCTTTTAGAAGTTCCCCTTCTTTCCCTTTGCCCTTTTCTTGAAACTAGTGGTCTCGTCAACCATCAACACTTGATGTTTTTCTTGATTTCTACCTTCGTTGATTTCAGCATCACGAAGAGCTCGGGAATTACTTTCGTCATCCCTTGCATACTATAGTTCATCACGAAGTTCTACTAACTTGGTGATGGTGACTAGAGAATTCCGTCAATCACTATTTTATCTGGAAGATTAACTCCCACTTGATTCAAGCGATTGTAGTACCCAGACAATTTGAGCACATGCTCACTAGTTGAGCGATTCTCCTCCATCTTTTAGCTATAGAACTTGTTGGAGATTTCATATCTCACAACTCGGGTATTTGCTTGAAATATTAACTTCAACTCCTGGAACATCTCATATGGTCCATGACGTTCAAAACGTCTTTGAAGTCCCGATTCTAAGCCGTTAAGCATGGTGCACTAAACTATCAAGTAGTCATCATATTGAGCTAGCCAAACGTTCATAACGTCTGCATCTGCTCCTGCAATAGGTCTGTCACCTAGCGGTGCATCAAGGACATAATTTTTCTGTGCAGCAATGAGGATAATCCTCAGATCACGGATCCAATCCGCATCTTTTGCTACTAACATCTTTCAACATAATTTTTCTCTAGGACCATATCAAAAATAAACACAGGGAAGCAACAACGCGAGCTATTGATCTACAACATAATTTGCCAAATACTATCAGGACTAAGTTCATGATAAATTTAAGTTCAATTAATCATATTACTTAAGAACTCCCACTTAGATAGACATCCCTCTAATCATCTAAGTGATAACGTGATCCAAAGCAACTAAACCATGTCCGATTAACACGTGAGATGGACTAGTTTCAATGGTGAACATCACTATGTTGATCATATCTACTATATGATTCACGCTCGACCTTTCGGTCTCTGTGTTCCGAGGCCATATCTGTATATGCTAGTCTCGTCAAGTTTAACCTGAGTATTCCGCATGTGCAACTGTTTTGCACCCGTTGTATTTGAACGTAGAGCCTATCACACCCGATTAACACGTGGTGTCTCAGCACGAAGAACTTTTGCAACAGTGCATACTCAGGGAGAACACTTTTATCTTGAAATTTTAGTGAGAGATCATCTTATAATGCTACCGTCAATCAAAGCAAGATAAGATGCATAAAGGATTAACATCACATGCAATCAATATAAGTGATATGATATGGCCATCATCATCTTGTGCTTGTGATCTCCATCCCCGAAGCACCGTGCTCGTGATCTCCATCTCCAAAGCACCGTCATGATCACCATCGTCACCGGCACGGCACCTTGATCTCCATCGTAGTATCGTTGTCGTCTCGCCAACTTATTGCTTTTACGACTATCGCTACCGCTTAGTGATAAAGTAAAACTATTACATGGCGATTGCATCTCATACAATAAAGCGACAACCATATGGCTCCTGCCAGTTGCCGATAACTCAGTTACAAAACATGATCATCTCATACAACACATTATATCACATCATGTCTTGACCATATCACATCACAACATGCCCTGCAAAAACAAGTTAGACGTCCTCTACTTTGTTGTTGCATGTTTTACGTGGCTACTACGGGCTTAGCAAGAACCGTTCTTACCTACGCATCAAAACCACAACGATAGTTTGTCAAGTTGGTGCTGTTTTAACCTTCGCAAGGACCGGGCGTAGCCACACTCGGTTCAACTAAAGTGAGAGAGACAGACACCCGCCAGTCACCTTTAAGCAACGAGTGCTCCGAATGGTGAAACCAGTCTCACGTAAGCGTACGCGTAATGTCGGTTCGGGCCGCTTCATCTCACAATACCGCTGAACCAAAGTATGACATGCCGGTAAGCAGTATGACTTATATCGCCCACAACTCACTTGTGTTCTACTCGTGCATAGCATCAACGCATAAAACCAGGCTCGGATGCCACTATTGGGGAACGTAGTAATTTCAAAAAAAAAAATCCTACGCACACGCAAGATCATGGTGATGGATAGCAACGAGAGGGGAGAGTGTTGTCCACGTACCCTCGTAGACCGACAGCGGAAGCGTTATCACAACGCGGTTGATGTAGTCGTACGTCTTCACGATCCGACCGATCAAGTACCGAACGTACGGCACCTCCAAGTTCTACACTCGTTCAGCTCGATGACGTCCCTCGAACTCCGATCCAGCCGAGTGTTGAGGGAGAGTTTCGTCAGCACGACGGCGTGGCGACGATGATGATGTTCCACCGACGCAGGGCTTCGCCTAAGCTCCGCAACGGTATTATCGAGGTGTAATATGGTGGAGGGGGGCACCGCACACGGCTAAAATATCGTATATCAAGTGTGTCCATGGGGTGCCCCCTGCCCCCGTATATAAAGGAGCAAGGGAGGAGGAGGCCGGCCCTAGGAGGGGGCGCACCAAGTGTGGAGTCCTACTAGGACTCCCTAGTCCTAGTAGGATTCCACCTCCCATATGGAATAGGAAAAGAGGAAGGGAAAAAGAGAAGGAAGGAAGGGGGCGCCCCCCTTCCCTAGTCCAATTTGGACCAGACCAAGGGGAGGGGTGCGGCCACCCTTGAGGCCCTTTTCCTTCTTTCCCGTATGGCCCAATAAGGCCCAATACGTATTCCCGTAACTCTCCGGTACTCCGAAAAATACCCGAATCACTCGGAACCTTTCCAAAGTCCGAATATAGTCGTCCAATATATCGATCTTTACGTCTCGACCATTTCGAGACTCCTCATCATGTCCCCGATCTCATCCGGGACTCCGAACTGCTTCTATACATCAACATACATAAACTCATAATAAAACTGTCATCGTAACTTTAAGCGTGCGGACCCTTTGGGTTCGAGAACTATGTAGACATGACCGAGACACCTCTCCGGTCAATAACCAATAGCGGGACCTGGATGCCCATATTGGCTCCCACATATTCTACGAAGATCTTTATCGGTCAGACCGCATAACAACATACGTTGTTCCCTTTGTCATCGGTATGTTACTTGCCCGAGATTCGATCGTCGGTATCTCGATACCTAGTTCGATCTCATTACCGGCAAGTCTCTTTACTCGTTCCGTAATAAATCATCCCGCAACTAACTCATTAGTCACAATGCTTGCAAGGCTTATAGTGATGTGCATTACCGAGTGGGCCCAGAGATACCTCTCCGACAATCGGAGTGACAAATCCTAATCTCGAAATACGCCAACCCAACAAGTACCTTTGGAGACACCTGTAGAGCACCTTTATAATCACCTAGTTACGTTGTGACGTTTGGTAGCACACAAAGTGTTCCTCCGGTAAACGGGAGTTGCATAATCTCATAGTCATAGGAACATGTATAAGTCATGAAGAAAGCAATAGCAACATACTAAACGATCGGGTGCTAAGCTAACGGAATGGTTCAAGTCAATCACGTCATTCTCCTAATGAGGTGATCCCGTTAATCAAATGACAACTCATGTCTATGGCTAGGAAACATAACCATCTTTGATTAACGAGCTAGTCAAGTAGAGGCATACTAGTGACACTCTGTTTGTCTATGTATTCACACATGTATTATGTTTCTGGTTAATACGGAGCTGTTCTGCCGAGGAAACTTCCCTCCGGGAGGGGGAGATCGAAGCCATCTTCATCACCAACGATCCTCTCATCGAGAGAGGGTCAATCTCCCTCAACATCTTCACCAGCACCATCTCCTCTCAAACCCTAGTTCACCTCTTGTATTCGATCTTTGTCTCAAAACCTTAGATTGGTACATGTGGGTTGCTAGTAGTGTTGATTACTCCTTGTAGTTGATGCTAGTTGGTTTATTCGGTGGAAGATCATCTGTTCAGATCCTTAATGCTATTCAATACCCCTCTGATTATGAACATGAATATGCTTTGTGAGTAGTTACGTTTGTTCCTGAGGACATGGGAGAAGTCTTGTTATAAGTAATCATGTGAATTTGGTATTCGTTCGATATTTTGATAAGATGTATGTTGTCTTTCCTCTAGTGGTGTTATGTGAACGTCGACTACATGACACTTCATCATAGTTTAGGCCTAGGGGAAGGCATTGAGAAGTAATAAGTAGATGATGGGTTGCTAGAGTGACATAAGCTTAAACCCTAGTTTATGCGTTGCTTCATAAGGGGCTGATTTGGATCCATATGTTTCATGCTATGGTTAGATTTATCTTAATTTTTCTTTCATAGTTGCGGATGCTTGCGAGAGGTGTTAATCATAAGTGGGAGGCTTGTCCAAGCAGGGGCAGCACCCAAGCACTAGTCCACCCACATATCAAATTATCAAAGTAATGAACGTGAATCATATGAGCATGATGAAAACTAACTTGACAACAATTCCCATGTGTCGTGGAATTGTCACGTCAGATGTCCTAAGGAAAGGACTTAGCCATGGAGCCATCGCTACGGGTTAGCTTAAAGGGGTTAAAGCGGACAAGGGACGCAGAGAGTTTATACTGGTTCGGCCCCTTGCGGTGAAGGTAAAAGCCTACGATCCAGTTGTTGTGGGATTGCTTGGGTTTCGATGACCAGGGAGCGAATACGCTTTGCCTTTGTCTCGAGTTGTTGTCTGTTGTCCTTAAACCGCCGCCGGATCGTCCCCTTATATACACGGGTTGATGCCCACTAGTTTATAGGGTTCCGAGGCTGGCTCATAAACGTGTTCGGCTCGGTCTCTGCTCTTTCTATCTTACAACACAAGTTTACATTTTTATGTCGGTTTATATCTACAGGCCTTAAGCCGGCTTTGGGCCCTGGGACTTCATAAAGCGTCACCGTCTTGATCTTCTTGGGCTTTAGATATAGTGAACTACTATGGGGTTAACCCGGCCTCTCCTGTCCGGTTTACGCCCAGTGGTAATATCCCCAACAGCATGTGTCCTTGGGAGCGCTTTGCTTTATATAAGAGTTCGTCCAAGCTTGTCCTTTGCTACAAAAAGGATTGGGCCACCTTGCTGCACCTTAGTTACTTTTGTTACTTGTTACCCGTTACGAATTATCTTATCACACAACTATCTGTTACCGATAATTTCAGTGCTTGCAGAGAATACCTTGTTGAAAACCGCTTGTCATTTCCTTCTGCTCCTCGTTGGGTTCGACACTCTTACTTATCTAAAGGACTATGATAGATCCCCTATACTTGTGGGTCATCAAGACTCTTTTCTGGCGCCATTGCCGGGGAGTGAAGCGCCTTTGGTAAGTGGAATTTGGTAAGGAAACATTTATATTGTGTGCTGAAATTTACTGTCACTTGTCACTATGGAAAATAATTCTTTGAGGGGCTTGTTCGGGGTATCTTCACCTCGATCGAAAGAGCAAAGAGTTGCTCGTCAACCTACTGCACATACTGAAAATATTTATTATGAAATTCCTTCGGGTATGATAGAGAAACTGCTAACTAATCCTTATGCAGGAGATGGAACATTACATCCTGATGTGCATCTAATCTATGTGGATGAAGTTTGTGTATTATTTAAGCTTGCAGGCTTGCCCGAGGATGATATCAAGAAGAAGGTCTTCCCTTTATCTTTGAAGGGAAAGGCATTGACATGGTGGCTATGTGATGATATTGGATCGTGGTACTACAACTGGAATTGGAATTTCATCAGAAGTTTTATCCTATGCATCTGGTTCATCGTGATCGGAATTATATATATATATATATATATATATATATGATTTTTGGCCTCATGAAGGAGAAAGTATCGCTCAAGCTTGGGGGGAGGCTTAAGTCAATGTTATATTCATGCCCCAATCATGAGCTCTCAAGAGAAATTATTATTCAGAAATTTTATGCTCGGCCTTCTCGCAATGATCAATCCATGCTCGATACTTCTTGTACTGGTTCCTTTAGAAGAAGACTATTGAATTAAAATGCAATTTATTGGAAAGAATTAAATTCAACTCTGAAGAATGGGAACTCGACGAAGGTAACAAGTCAGGTATAAACCTTAAGTTTGATTGTGTTAAATCTTTTATGGATACCGATGCTTTTCGCGAATTTAGCACTAAATATGGACTTGACTCTGAGATAGTAGCTTCTTTTTGTGAATCATTTTCTACTCATTTTGATCTCCCTAAGGAGAAGTGGTTTAAATATCATCCTCCCATTGAAGTGAAAGTAGTAGAACCTATTAAAGTTGAAGAAGAAACCATCACTTATAATGTTGATCCTATTGTTCCTACGCTTATATTGAGAGACCACATTTTCCTGTTAGGATAAAGGATCATGCTAAAGCTTCAGCTGTGGTTCGTAAGAGTAATACTAGGACACCTACACCCCCTGAACAAATTAAAGTTGAACCTAGTATTGCTATGGTTAAAGATCTCTTGGTTGATAATATTGATGGGCATGTTATTTATTTCTGTGATGAAGCTGCTAGGATTGCTAAACCCGATATTAAAGATAAACATATACCTATTGTTGGCATGCCTGTTGTTTCTGTTAAAATAGGAGATCATTGTTATCATGTCTTATGTGATGTGGGTGCTAGTGTGAGTGCAATTCCTTTTACTTTGTACCAAGAAATCATGAATGATATTGCATCTGCTGATATAGAAGATATTGGTGTTACTGTTAAGCTTGCCAATAGAGATACTATATGTAACACCCCAAAATTTTGACCTTGTTTTATTTATTAAATTTTTTGCCAGGAAATTAAATTTTTGTTTTCTGGGTTTATCTTTTGATTTCAGAACCCCTCTTCTCTTTAATATTGTGGGTTTTTACCTCAAGTGGAAACTTTCCAAAAATATTATTGGACTTGTATACTCTCCCAATAAAACAATTCTTTATCAGTGGATTTATTTGCATAATTGTTTTTCCTGAGCTTTATTCTTTTAAAATGATTTTTCATAAATTTGGAGCCTCTTTTGCACTGCAACCATTTGATAAATGCATTTAAAAATTTCACCAAAATTTGGGGATGTCATGTGATGTTTCCACATCACTTTTATGCAAAAATATCTTTTGGTCATTGGAGATATTGAGCTCTACACCAAATTTTCAAATCTGGTCCAGTAGGTATTTTTGCACTACAACCTATTTAAATATTTCTTTAAAAATTCTTCCAAGTGTTTGGAGATGTCAGTAGATGCATATAATTCAACTTCGTGCAAAAACCCATGAGTGTTCTTTGAAAAATTTGAGCAAATCATCCTCTTTTGCTCTCTGGTCCAGTTTGGCTTTTTCTACTGCAACCCTAATTTATTTTGCTCTAGTGCCCATGAGCTTTTTCCTGCTTGTAGTCCTCCCTACAAAACCCTTAATTCCAGGAGAGTGGACCCATTGGAGTATTTTTGGGTCATGCAATTACAACTTTTAGTTTCTGTCCAGATTTGGTTTTCTCAAAAACTTGCACTAACTAGTTTCTAGTTTTGCCAAACTAACCTTGCCACCACCACCTACATCTAAAGAGACACTGGTCTGGAGTTTTTGGCCACTCCAAGTGTTGCCTAGATGCACTTAGCATTCTGACGAACACCTTGAGTGCATGGACAGATTTGGCATGATTATTAGTTTGCATTATGAACTTGATCCCCTGACCTAACCACCATGTCCATTAACCCCCTTGCAAACTCTAGCATGGTCCTGTTAATTGCCAACCTCGCTCAAGCACTCTAGCCCACCCTGGCATTCTGTCGAGCATGTAGCGTGCATGCTCTAGGCGCGCCCAGAGCGCACGTTTTGCACGCGCGCGCAGCCGAGCCGCCGCGTCGCTCCCCTGGCCTTTGCTCGCCCGCAGGGCCGCGCCCCGGCCTCGCCCACTCGCCAGAACACTCCAAGCCGCCCTGGCGCCCTACAGCGCCGCCGTCAGGGCCCTCTTGGCAGCACGCCGTCATGCACAGTGCGCCTCTGCCATGGACGGCGCCGCCCAAGCCACCCGCGCGCGCCAGCTGCCCCCTGGAACAGCTCGTGCTCATCCGCAACTCGTCGGTAAGCGCTCGTCGCCGCCACGTCGCCCTGCAGCTATAGAACGGCGGTCGCCGGCGTTCTTATCCACGGCCGCCGCAGGAACCGACCTCGACCGCCTATAAAAGGAACCCCCGAGCTCCTCCAAACCCCCAGGCAACCACAGGCCATCCCTTTGATGCCCCCATAGCCGGCAATCGATGGGGAGAGGCCGTCTTCCCCACCTCCGGTCAGCTCGGCCGCCGCCACGCTCCGGTGCCGTGCGCCGCGAGCAGAGCCCACCTCGATCTTGCGGAGCCACCCCACCTCTCAGACTTGATCGGGAACCACCATAGCCCCGGCCCCCAAATCCACCCGAAGCCCTCTCTGCCGCGAAGCTCGCCACCGGCGGCTCCCTCCGTCCCCACCTGCATAGCGACCACCGGGAGGACCGCCCTGGATTGGTGGATCCATCCCCGCCCTCAGGACCCCGCGGGGAGGTGCCGTTCATCGACGGCGATCGCCGGAGTCCCGCCTCCGCTCGGGCAGAGGAAGAGGAGGGAAAGGCGACTGGTCAAACCTGACCAGTGGGCCCCGTGGACCCACTGTCAGTGACCCCGGGCCGGCCCGCGCTGTTTTAAGTGAAGGCGTAAAACCCAGAGTACGGTTCCTCCTGTTCGAAAACGTATTACTCCCTGAACCGTTTTCTTTTTCTGAATTTTTGTTAAAAACGGAATTTGACTAAAACTTTGACTGGCTGTAACTTTTTAAATATAACTCCAAATGAGTTGATTCCTTTTCCTACCTTTCTCAAATTCTGTCTAGTTTATTTTTGTATTTATTTGAAAATTTTCCAAACAACTTTTTTGTACTGTTTTAAAACTATGTGTTAATTTAAATTTTCATAAAATAGGATTTTGAAGAAGAAGGCAACTTTCAAAAAGTGCACTCCCTCTTGCATACTCTTGAAGGCAAGCATTCTGAACCCTGGCATAATATTTTTGTGTGTTGTTTGATACGGTTACAACACCACCTTGACATGGAGCATTCGTTATTTTATGTGACGATACGATCATACGCGTGAGTGCATAATGAGATTCTTTGCTGTTAGAAATGGATATGCTGGTGATAGTAATCATCCTCGTGAGCTTTTCATGCATACCGGAAGGAAGCCGGGAAAGTCGCTGTCTTGGGTAGACACGAGCTTGTCCCTAGTTCCTCGTCGAGACGAGTGTGTCCGGTATGGCATGATGAGGTATGATGAGCGGTGATTCTGTCTGTTAGTTGAAATATATTTGTTATGCTAATCATACAGGGAATACTTGAACCTCCTGAGTCGACCGTAGATCGAGTCTCGTTCCAGTAACCCCCATACTTGTTTCGTGCTACCACTTGCCCCTGCCGCAGGTAGGGTACGGTTCAGTAAGTTGTCAACCCCTCCAAGCACACACCGTACAGAGAGGCCATGGTGGAAGATACCGGAGGCATCCGGTAGGCATGCCACCTGGTCCGGGGGCGTGGGTGTTTCCGGTTGTAGCCGAGGGGAGCGGCTTCCCTAGTTTGCGCGCGTTATAAATTTTGTGATCCCATGCTAATCGAGGTTGTAGCCTCCCCACTTAGAGTTTTGCTTGACAGGTGTCGTGGGTGATTCCAGACACCGGTAAGTTAGGCTGGTGTGTGCGGACAGGTGTGTTTTCAATTAAAAGACCGTCGGCGGAATTAGTCCCGATGGACTAAAGAAATCCGTTACTCGTGGGTAAAGAGTACACCCTCTGCAGAGGTTAAACCTATTCGAATAGCCGTGTCCATGGGTAAGGACTACAGTCTGAGATGGGTTAAGTGTCGGTCTTAGTGTCGGTCTTCGGAGGAAAAACTGCTAAACCAGAACATTGATTATGACCTGTGACATATGAGGATTATGATTATTATTATTGTGGACTAACCATTTACATTATTTGAATTATTGAGTATCCCTGGGACGGTTCTACCTCCTGGATATTCACTGTGATTATTCTTATATAAGCCCTTTATGTGGTGTCGCTCAGACGCCCGACTGTGGCATGCTTGTTATTTCTATTATTTATAAGCCCTTTATGTGGTGTCGCTCAGACGCCCGACTGTGGCATGCTTGTTATTTCTTTTATTTATAAGCCCTTTATGTGGTGTCGCACAGACGCCCGACTGTGGCATGCTTTTTTTTTCTATTATTTATAAGCCCTTTATGTGGTGTCGCATAGACGCCCGACTGTGCCATGCTTGTTATTTCTTTTATTTATAAGCCCTTTATGTGGTGTCGCTTAGACGCCCGACTTAGGCATGATTTATCTTATTATCCTTTCGAGGCGTCGCTTCAGACACTCGATCGGTGCATTCTATTTCTTCTTCCGTATTGCATATTCATATTTTATAGGAACAACCCGCATGCGTGCATCATGGATTTTGTTTATTTCGTGACTGACGTTATGATCATAGAATATTTCGGAGCATGATTATCATTTGTTGTATTATACCCGCGTTCATAATGTTTGCGAGTACATTCAAACGTACTCACTGGCTTGTCCCTGGCTATTGTCTTGGCCAGATTTCTTGCATGGAGAGGAGCGTTGCGATGACAGCCCCGGAACCTACGCAATGATGATAGCAGCCTCGCGAAGATAGGAGTTATCCTGGTCAGCTGTTCCTGTGGGAAATGGAGCCCCATAGACGCAGATGAACAACAAACCGCTTCCGCCACCAACCACTAGAAACCAATTGTTGTACTCATAGGCCACAATGGTCTTGTACTACATATTTTGTACTTTGCTTGGAATTTCTGTATCAAGTTGGTGCCTCATCAGCTAACAGTAATCCTGGGGCTGGTGAGCACAAGGGACATTTTCTGGAAAATTAATATCCCGAAAACCGGTCCTGACACTATATCACCAATTGGGATTGTTAGAGATGTTCAAGTCTTGTGTGGGAAAATAAATTACCTTACTGATTTTCTTGTTCTTGGTTCCCCACAAGATGATTTTTGTCCCAATATATTTGGTAGACCTTTCTTGAACATTGTTAATGTTAGGATAGATTGTGAAAAGGAAATTGTTACTGTCAGTTTGGGGATGTGTCTCATGATTTTAATTTCTCGAAGTTTCGTAGACAACACCATGATAATGAATTACCTAGTAAAGATCTTCTTCTATTGTTGTGCCTCCTACTAATCCTTTAGAACAATATTTGCTAGACCATGAGAATGATATGTTTATGAAAGAAATAAAGGAATTAGATGAAATATTCTTTAACCAAATGCATGTTTTGAAACACAATTTACCTGTTGAAATCCTTGGAGATCCTCCTCCACCCAAGGGTGATCCCGTGTTTGAGCTTAAACAATTACCTAATACTTTGAAATATGCTTATCTTAATGAAAAGAAGATATATCCTGTTATTATTAGTGCTAACCTTTCAGAGCATGAAGAAAAGAAATTATTGGAAACTCTGAAGAAGCACCGCAGCTATTGGCTATACTCTTGATAATCTTAAGGGCATTAGTCCCACTCTATGTCAGCACAAAATTAATATGGAGCCTGATAAAGTTGTTGATCATCAACGACGTTAAATCCTAAGATGAAAGAAGTGGTAAGAAATGAAATACTAAAGCTTCTGGATGCAGGTATAATTTATCCTATTGCTGATAGTAGATGGGTAAGTCCCGTTCATTGTGTCCCTAAGAAAGGAGGTATTACTGTTGTTCCTAATGATAAGAATGAATTGATTCCACAAAGAATTGTTACAAGTTATAGAATGGTAATTGATTTTCGCAAATTAAACAAAGCTACTAGAAAAGATCATTACCCTCTACCTTTTATTGATCAAATGCTAGAAAGATTGTCCAAACATACACATTTTTTGCTTTCTAGATGGTTATTCTGGTTTCTCTCAAATACCTGTGTCAAAAGAGGACCAAGAAAAGACCACTTTTACTTGCCCTTTCAGTACTTTTGCTTATAGACATATGCCTATTGTTTTATGCAATGCACCTGCTACCTTTCAAAGATGTATGACTACTATATTCTCTGACTTTTGTGAAAAGATTGTTGAGATTTTCATGGATGATTTCTCCGTTTACGGAACTTCCTTTGATGATTGCTTAAGCAACCTTGATCGAGTTTTGCAGAGATGTGAAGAAACTAGTCTTGTTTTGAATTGGGAGAAGTGCCACTTTATGATTAATGAAGGTATTGTCTTGGGGCATAAAATTTCTGAAAGAGGTATTGAAGTTGATAAAGCTAAAGTAGATGCTATTGAAAAGATGCCGTGTCCTACAGATATCAAAGGTATAAGAAATTTCCTTGGTCATGTTGGTTTCTATACGAGGTTTATTAAAGACTTCTCTAAAATTTCTAGGCCTCTCAGTAATCTCTTTCAAAGATGTTCCTTTTGTTTTTGATGATGATTGTGTAGAAGCATTTGAAATACTTAAGAAAGCCTTGATTTCTGCACCTATTGTTCAGCCACCTGATTGCAATTTACCCTTTAAAATTATGTGTGATGCTAGTGATGCTGTTGGTGTTGTTCTAGGGCAAAGAGTTGATAAGAAATTGAATGTCATTCATTATGCTAGTAAAACTCTAGACAGTGCCCAGAGAAATTATGCTACTACTGAAAAAGAATTTTTAGTAGTTGTTTTTGCGTGTGATAAGTTCAGATGTTATATTGTTGATTCGAAAGTAACTGTTCACATTGATCATGCCGCTATTAAATATCTTATGGAAAAGAAAGATGCTAAGCCTAGACTTATTAGATGGGTTCTCTTGCTACAAGAATTTGATTTGCATATTATTGATAGAAAGGGAGCTAAGAACCCCGTTACGGACAACTTGTCTAGGTTAGAAAATGTTCTTGATGACCCACTGCCTATTGATGATAGCTTTACTGATGAGCAATTACCTGTCATAAATGCTTCTCGTAATACTCCATGGTATGCTGATTATGCTAATTACATTGTTGCTAAATTTATAACACCTAGTTTCACATACCAGCAAAAGAAATTTTTTTTCTATGATTTAAGACATTACTTTTGGGATGACCCACACCTTTATAAAGAAGAAGCAGATGGTATTATTAGACGTTGTGTGCCTGAGCATGAACAGGAACAGATCCTACGCAAGTGACACTCCGAAGCTTACGGAGGACACCACGCTGGAGATAGAACTGCACACAAGGTATTACAATCTGGTTTTTATTGGCCTACTCTCTTCAAGGATGCTCATAAGTTTGTCCTGTATTGTGATGAATGCCAGAGAATTGGTAATATTAGTAGACATCAGGAAATGCCTATGAATTATTCACTTGTTATTGAACCATTTGATGTTTGGGGCTTTGATTATATGGGACCTTTTCCTTCCTCTAATGGGTATACACATATTTTAGTTGCTGTTGATTACGTTACTAAGTGGGTAGAAGCTATTCCAACTAGTAGTGCTGATCATAACACTTATATTAAGATGCTTAAATAAATTATTTTTTCGAGGTTTGGAGTCCCTAGATACTTGATGACTAATGGTGGTTCACATTTTATTCATGGTGCTTTCCATAAAATGCTTGCTAAATATGATGTCAACCATAAAATTGCATCTACATATCATCCTCAGTCTAGTGGTCAAGTAGAATTGAGCAATAGAGAAATTAAATTGATTTTGCAAAAGACTGTTAACAGATCTAGAAAGAATTGGTCTAAGAAACTTGATGATGCATTATGGGCTTATAGAACTGTGATACGTCTCCAACGTATCTATAATTTTTGATTGTTCCATGCTATTATATCATCTATTTTGGATGTTTTATATGCATTAATATGCTATTTTATATTATTTTTGGGACTAACCTATTAACCTAGAGCGCAGTGCCAGTTTTTCCTTGTTTTAGAGTTTCGCAGAAAAGGAATACCAAACGGAGTCCAAACGGAATAAAACTTTCGCGATGATTTTTTTTGGACCAGAAGACATCCAAAGGACTTGGAGTGCAAGTCGGGGAAGCCACGATGTGGCCACAAGGATGGAGGGCGCACCCCCACCCTTGTGGGCCCCTCGTGACTCCACCGACCTATTTCTTCCGCCTATATATTCTCATATATCCCAAAACAACAGAGAGAGAGAGCCACGAAAACAGTTTTCCACCGCCGCAACTTTTGGTACCCGTGAGATCCAATCTAGGGCCTTTTCCGGCGTCCTGCCAAAGGGGGATCCGATCACGGAGGGCTTCTACATCAACACCATTGCCCTTCTGATGAAGCGTGAGTAGTTTACCACAGACCTACGGGTCCATAGCTAGTAGCTAGATGGCTTCTTCTCTCTCTTTGATTCTCAATACTATGTTCTCCTCGATGTTCTTGGAGATCTATTCGATGCAATACCTTTTTGAGGTGTGTTTGCCGAGATCCGATGAATTGTGGATTTATGATCAGCTTATCTATTAATATTATTTGAATCTTCTCTGAATTCTTATATGCATGATTTGATATCTTTGCAAGTCTCTTCGAACTATCGATTTGGTTTGGCCAACTAGATTGGTTTTTGTTGCAATGGGAGAAGTGCTTAGCTTTGGGTTCAATCTTGTGGTGCCTTTCCCAGTGACAGTAGGGGCAACAAGGCACGTATTGTATTATTGCCATCGAGGATAAAAAATGGGGTTTTCATCATATTGCTTGAGTTAATTCCTTTACATCATGTCATCTTGCTTAAAGCGTTGCTCCGTCTTTATGAACTTAATACTCTAGATGCATGCTGGACAGCGGTCGATGTTTGGAGTAATAGTAGTAGATGCAGGCAGGAGTCGGTCTACTTGACACGGACATGATGCCTATATTCATGATCATTGCCTTAGATATAGTTATAACTTTGCGCTTTTCTATCAATTGCTTGGCAGTAATTTGTTCACCCACCGTAATATTTTCTATGTTGAGAGAAGCCTCTAATGAAACCTATGGGCCCCGGGTCTATTTTCCATCATATAAGTTTCCGATCTACAATTTTATTTTCCGATTTACTTTCTTTGCAATCTTTTACTTTCCGATCTATAAACCAAAAATATTTACTTTACCGTTTATCTATCTCTATCAGATCTTACTTTTGCAAGTAACCGTGAAGGGATTGACAACCCCTTTATCGCGTTGGGTGCAAGTTGTTAATATTTTGTGCAGGTATTCGGTGACTTGTGCGTTGTCTCCTACTGGATTGATACCTTGGTTCTCAAAACTGAGGGAAATACTTACTCTACTTTGCTGCATCACCCTTTCCTCTTCAAGGGAAAAACCAACGCAAGCTCAAGAGGTAGCAAGAAGAATTTCTGGCGCCGTTGTCGGGGAGATCTACGCCAAGTCAAGACATACCAAGTACCCATCATAAACTCTCATCTCTTGCATTACATTATTTGCCATTCGCCTCCCGTTTTCCTCTCCCCCACTTCTAAAATGATTTTCGAAAAGATTTGCCTTTTTCTTCGCCCCTCTTTCGTTCGTCTTCTTCGTTTGCCTTTGGTGGCTCATTTGCTAGATCTATTTGCCGCCACCATGTGTAAAATTGGGGAGGTTATCGTTGAAAATCTTGAGGAGAAACTTGAATCTTGTTCTTTGGATCATGAAATTGAAAAACCTCCTAATTACAAAACAAAAAGCTTTCGTGTGGGGGACGGTAATATTATTGGAAAGAGCGTCATCCAAGAATTCTTTGATTGTACGGGATCGATGCCTATTAATAAGAGATCTATTCTTCTTCAGAAAAATTGTTATGCAGATGCTATTGTTATGCTTGTTGAGAAATTAGAAAGAAAATTTGTGCATCTTCATCCTGCTTTACAAAAGGTGTTTTATGAACTTCCTAATATTAATCATCCAATAGCTAAAAAGATTGCCACTATTATCCTTATGCGTGAATTCGATTTTATAATACAAGAAGCTATGGATATTTTTGCTTTATATAAAAAGGATGTTGAACACCCTCCAATTATAGATATCCCCCATGATAAAGAAACTATACGTAGTTTGGAATCTAGGGACTATCAATCTTATAGTGAAAATCTTAGGAGGAGAGTCCCCCATTCAGAGATATCTCAATCTTTGTATCTTGAGGCTTTTGAGGAGTTTGATCGGATAACTAGGGGAATTTATGTAGGATTTAACAGGGATTGGTTGAATAAAATGATAAAGGAACCCATTAGAAACGAGGTACATATTTTGTATGATGATATATACGGTGATGACTGAAACATCTCCATCGTATCTACTTTTCCAAACACTTTTGCCCTTCTTTTGGACTCTAACTTGCATGATTTGAATGCAACTAACTCGGACTAACGCTGTTTTCAGCAGAATTGCCATGGTGTTATTTTTGTGCAGAAATAAAAGTTCTCGGAATGACCTGAAACTTCACGGAGAATATTTTTGGAATATATAAAAAATACTGGCGAAAGAATCAAGACTAGGGGGCCCACACCCTGTCCACGAGGGTGGGGGCGCGCCTACCCCTGGGCACGCCCCCCTGTCTCGTGGGTCCCCTGAGGCTCCACCAACCTCAACTCCATCTCCATATATTCACATTCGGGGAGAAAAAAATCAGAGAGAAGGATTCATCGCGTTTTACTATACGGAGACGCCGCCAAGCCCTAAACTCTCTCGGGAGGGCTGACCTGGAGTACGTTCGGGGCTCCGGAGAGGGGAATCCGTCGCCGTCGTCACCATCAACCTTCCTCCATCACCAATTTCATGATGCTCACCGCCGTGCATGAGTAATTCCATCGTAGGCTTGCTGGACGGTGATGGGTTGGATGAGATTTATCATGTAATCGAGTTAGTTTTGTTAGGGTTTGATACCTAGTATCCACTATGTTCTGAGATTGATGTTGCTATGACTTTGCTATGCTTAATGCTTGTCACTAGGGCCCAAGTGCCATGAATTCAGATCTAAACCTATTATGTTTTCATGAATATATGTGAGTTCTTGATCCTATGTTGCAAGTCATTAATTAGTCACCTACTATGTGTTATGATCCGGTAACCCCGAAGTGAAAATAATTGGGACCACTCCCGGTGATGATCGTAGTTTGAGGAGTTCATGTATTCACTAAGTGTTAATGCTTTGGTCTGGTACTCTATTAAAAGGAGGCCTTAATATCCCTTAGTTTCCAATAGGACCCCGCTGCCACGGGAGGGTAGGACAAAAGGTGTCATGCAAGTTCTTTTCCATAAGCACGTATGACTATATTCGGAATACATGCCTACATTACATTGATGGACTGGAGCTAGTTCTGTGTCGCCCTATGTTATAACTGTTACATGAGGAATCACATCCAACATAATTATCCATCACTTATCCAATGCCTACGAGCTTTTCACATATTGATCTTTTCTTAGTTACTTTACCGTTGCCACTGTTACAATTACTACAAAACTGCTACTATTACCTTTGCCACCGTTACCGTTATTTCCATACTACTTTGATACTAAATACTTTGCTGCAGATATTAAGTTTTCTAGGTGTGGTTGAATCGACAACTCAACTGCTAATACTTGAGAATATTCTTTGGCTCCCCTTGTGTCGAATCAATAAATTTGGGTTGAATACTCTACCCTCGAAAACTGTTGCAATCCCCTATACTTGTGGGTTATCAAGACTATTTTCTGGCGCTGTTGCCCGGGAGCATAGCTCTATTCTTTGAGTCACTTGGGATTTATATCTGCTGATCACTATGAGGAACTTGAAAGACGAGAAAACCAAAATTTATCCCTCAACTACGAGGCTAGGTAAGGAACTGCCATCTAGCTCTGCACTTGATTCACCTTCTGTTATGAGTAAATTTGCGACATCTACACCTGCTATTGATTCTGATAGGTCGCATGTTATTGATGATGCCACTTCTGCTATGCATGATACTTATGATGAAACTACTTCTATGCTTGATAATACTGTGCCACTAGGTGAATTTCTGGCTGAACAACTTGCTAGGGCTAGAGAGAATGAAATTTTTGAAACTAATAATATTGATGAAAGTGATGATGAAGATTCTCCCCCTAGATATGAATTGCCTGTTGTGCCTTAGGGTTATGTTATGGATGAAGAAACTGCTAGAGATTTTCTTGCTTGCAATGATAGATATGATCTTAAGAAATTATTAGCTAAGCTGAAAGAAAATTCTTTGAATGCTAGAATGAAATATGACCCTGCTTTTGCTACTTCACCTATCTGTATTTCTGATAAGGATTATGATTTCTCTGTCGATCCTGAGTTAATTACTTTGGTTGAATCTGATCCTTTTATGGCTATGAATCTGAAACTGTTGTGGCACATCTTACTAAATTGAACGATATAGCCACCCTATTCACTCATGAGGAAAAAATTCGTTACTACTATATCCTTAAGCTATTTCCGTTCTCATTAAAGGGTGATGCTAAAACATGGTTTAATTCTCTTGATCCTGGTTGTGTGCGTAGTTCCCAGGATATGATTTATTATTTCTCTGCTAAATATTTCCCTGCTCATAGGAAACAAGCTGCTTTAAGGGAAATATATAATTTTGTGCAAATTGAAGAAGAGAGTCTCCCACAAGCTTGGGGGAGGCTTCTCCAATTACTTAATGCTTTTCCTGATCATCCTCTCAAGAAAAATGAAATACTTGATATCTTTTATAATGGACTAACCGATGCATCCAGAGACCACCTGGATAGTTGTGCTGGTTGTGTTTTCAGGGAGAGAACTGTTGATCAAGCTGAATTGCTATTGAATAATATGTTGAGTAATGAAAATAATTGGACACTTCCTGAACCAACTCCTAAGCCAACTCCGAAGAAAAGGGGTATTCTATTTCTCAGTCCTGAAGATATGCAAGAGGCAAAGAAATCTATGAAAGAAAAAGGTATTAAAGCTGAAGATGTTAAGAATTTACCACCTATTGAAGAAATACATGGTCTTGATAACCCGACATAGGTAGCAAAGGTAAATTCTCTCTATAGATTTGATGAAGGTGATATCCCTCGTAATAAGTCTCCTAGTCAATGCTTGGATGAGTTTGATAATTTTATTGTTAAACAAGAAAACTTCAATGCTTGTGTTGGTAGACAATTGAAACGCAATGCTTATATGATTGAACACTTGAGTGATTATATGTCTAGACTTAAAGGTGAACTTAACTTATTAGTAAACATGCTTCTATGGTTACCACTCAAGTAGAACAAGTGCTTAAAGCTCAAAATGATTTGCTCAATGAATTAAATAATAAGAAAAATGATAATGCTGTTAGAGTTATGACTAGAGGGGGTAAAATGACTCAGGAACCTTTGTATCCTGAGGGCCACCCTAAGAGAATTGAGCAAGATTCTCAGAGAACTAATGTTGATGCACCTAGTCCTTCTAAGAAGAAGAAAAAGAAAAATGATAGGACTTTGCATGCTTGTAGTGAACCTGTTGTTGACACACTTGAGAATCCCAATGATATTTCTATTTCTGATGCTGAAACACAATCTAGTGATGAACATGAACCTAGTGATAATGTTAATGATGATGTTCATGTTGATGCTCAACCTAGCGATAACAATGATGTAGAGATTGAACCTGCTGTTGATCTTGATAACCCACAATCAAAGAATCAACGTTATGATAAGAGAGACTCCGTTGCTAGGAAGCACGGTAAAGAAAGAGAACCATGGGTTCAGAAACCCATGCCTTTTCCTCCTAAACCATCCAAGAAAAAGGATGATGAGGATTTTGAGCGCTTTGCTGAAATGATTAGACCTATCTTTCTGCGTATGCGTTTGACTGATATGCTTAAAATGAATCCTTATTCTAAGTATATGAAAGATATTGTTACTAATAAAAGAAAGATACCGGAAGCTAAAATTTCCACCATGCTTGCTAATTATGCTTTTAAATGTGGACTACCTAAGAAACTTGGAGATCCAGGAGTACCAACTATACCATGCTCCATTAGAAGAAACTATGTTAAAACTGCTTTATGTGATCTTGGAGCCGGTGTTAGTGTTATGCCTCTCTCTTTATCATAGACTTGATTTGAATAAGTTGACACCTACTAAAATATCTTTGCAAATGGCCGATAAATCAACCGTTATACCTGTCGGTATTTGTGAGGATGTGCCTGTTGTGGTTGCAAACGTTACTATCTTAACGGACTTTGTTATTCTCGATATTCCCAAGGACGATAGTATGTCGATTATCCTTGGTAGACCCTTTTTGAATACTGCAGGGGCTGTTATTGATTGCAACAAAGGCAATGTCACTTTTCATGTCAATGGTAATGAGCATACGGTACACTTTTCGAGGAAACAACCTCAAGTCCACAGTATCAATTCTATTGGAAAAATTCCAACGATTATGGTTTTGAATTTCCTCTTCCTACTGTCAAAAAGAAATATGATATTCTTATTATTGGGGACATGCATATCCCCGTTGAGGTAACCTAGTGCTATTCGAAAATTCTCCGGTTTCATGCGATTCGGAATGAGTTTGTTAACAAGACTTGATCAATCTTGTTAGTGGATTCCTATTGATGAGCATGAGGTGGATGAAGTTAGAAAGCACAACTCTCTGTACCCTCCTTTTACTTTCTGTTATTTAGATTAAATAAAGCAAAAATAGTACTTTCTGTCTATTTTTTGAATTATCTATGCAATAAAAATACCCCGAAAATAAAAGTTCTCCAAATGCCCTAAAATTGAAATATGAATTTTTGTAGAATATTTAAGAATATCTGGCACTGAGAACACATCAGGGGGAGCCACCACCTGGTCATGAGGGTCCAGGGCGCGCCCACCCCCTGGGCGCGCTCCCTGCCTCGTGGGCCCCACGTGCCCCCTTCACTTATTCCAGCACCCACACACTTTGTCTTCCTCCAGAAAAAATCACCACACAACTCAAACTCGTGTTCTAGCTCGTTTTGCTGCGATTTTCGATCTCCTTGCTCAAAGCTCCACTCAGAAAACTGCTTCGGGGGATTGTTCTTCGGTATGTGACTCCTCCAATGGTCCAATTAGTTTTTGTTCTAGTGCTTTACTCATTGCAAATTTTTGCTGCTTAGGTGACCCTGTTCTTGAGCTTGCATGTCAAATTTATTTGGTCCCAAGTAGTTCTAATGCATGATATAGTCTCTAGGCACTTGTGGGAGTAGTTGCTATCAATTTTATTGAGTTTGGTTCACTTTTATTTTGGGTCACTAAAAATTTATGAAATTTTCAGAAAAAGAAAATGATGAAGAGATTGTTGAGAGGCTCTTCGAGCCGAAGCTCAAAGGATAAGAAAAGTGAGGAGGATAAGAAGCCCAAATATAATCTCCCTTGCACTGCGGAGGTTTGGCCGTGTGAATGGCCTTGTGATGAGTTCGTGAAGGCAGCTGGGATTCATGATGATTTTTATTATTTGGCTGAGAATGCAGGCCTCACCGACTTCCTCCGTGACCAGTGCGAACAGTATCTCCTACTCACTAATATTTTTGTGCAAAATTTTCATTTCCATGCTAGGAGATCACCACCTTCAGTGGAGTTTCATTTATATGATGAAGTTAAGGAGACGTCCCTATATGATTTTTGTCGGGTATGCAAGATACCCTTTGAGGGCAGCATAGAGGAACCACACCGTAATGATGTGGAGGGGTTTATTAATGAAATTGCTATAGGGGAAACAAGGAAAGTTTTAGGTGCAAGAATTACTAGCATACATTTTCCTGTTCTACGTTACTTTGCAATATTTGCTAGTAGATGCTTGATTGGTTGCGGGAACAGTGGAAATCTTAGTGCTCCTAATATTGTTATTTTGCGCCATGCTTTGTTTCATGATACAACTTTCAGTTTAGGCGCTATTATTGCTAAACGATTAAGTCTGAACCGTACAAAGGGCCCCATCTTCGGTGGCATCTTTGCTTCGCGCCTTGCTGCACACTTTAATATACCTATTAGGCATTATGAGAAAGAAGAAAAGTTGCTTCGCCCTGTCTTTCTAGATTATAAGAGTATGGTTGCACATGACTTTATTGTTAAAAATAAGAAGAAACTGCTTAAGTATAATTTGATATTCGATAAAAATTATTGTGAGTTTATTACCTTGCCTGCGCCCTCTTTGTTTAACATATTTTCAGGCACGTACCTCATTTTGCCGGAGGCCATTCATGCATACTTGAGCGCGACACCTGCTCCAGAGGCTGAGCTGGAGCCACCACTTGACCCTTATCGGCAGTCTGTTTATCAGTGGGATCTGGAGGAGATCGCCAACTAGTGGTACCCCGAGGATCCTCCTCGGTACACTAGAGAGGACCACTTTTATCCATGGGCATAGACCAACTTAGGCCAAAAGCCTAAGCTTGGGGGAGTGCGTATTTCTCACCGACATTACATTCATGTTCACACACTCATGACAGTTGCCGGTGCTCATACTTTTTCATTGTACTATCCATGCTAGTTTATTTTCCTTTTTTTGCTTTCTTCTTGTGTGCTTGAATAACCTTAAGAAAAACCAAAAAAAATTAGTTGTAGCTTTTAGCTAGTTTACTTTCCATGCCTGTAGTAGTAGTAATTAAAAGAAAACCCAAAAAGATTTCTCGTTCTTCTTTTACTTGTTGGGAGCTTTCCCGTGTAAATAGTTTTATTTCCTTTCTTTTCTTGGGGGGTCGAGAGGAAAGACCATAATGAAAATGTTGAAGTGGCTCTTATATGCATTATTGTTGATTTAACCAGGAGCCCATATTACCTTGTATTAAAATGTTTGCAGATTCCAGCTTAGTCCAATTGCACATGCACTATTATTATTATCCACATCGTTCGGTCGTGCAAGTGAAAGGAAATAATGACGATATATGATGGACTGGTTGAGATAAGAGAAGCTGGTATGAACTCGACCTATCTTGTTTTTGTAAATATGATTAGTTCATCGTTCCTGATCCAGCCTATTATGAATGAAACATGTTTGCAATGACAATTAGAGATTTTAGTTGCTCATGCCATGCTTAATTAGCTAGGAGTTTATAATGGTTTACCTTGCGTGCCAACATGCTATTAAAATGGTTGTGATGTGGTATGATTGGGTGGTATCCTCCTTTGAACGATTCAAGTGGCTTGACTTGGCACATGTTCACACATGTAGTTGAAACAAAGTCAACATAGCCTCCACGATATTTATGTTCATGGTGAATTATATCCTACTCATGCTTGCACTCAATGTCTATTAATTTTAATGCATGTTCATGACTGTTGTCGCTCTCTAGTTGGTCGCTTCCCAGTCTCTTTCTAGCCTTCACTTGTACTAAGCGGGAATACTGCTTGTGCGTCCACTTCCATAAACCCCAAAGTTATTCCATATGAGTCCACCATACCTTCCTATATGCGGTATCAACCTGTCATTCCAAGTAAATTTGTATGTGCCAAACTCTAAACCTTCAAATGAAATTCTGTTTTGTATGCTCGAATAGCTCATGTATCAACTAGGCCTGTCAGTATCTTCCATGCTAGGCGGGTTATTCTCAAGAGGAGTGGACTCCGCTCCTCACTCATGAGAAAATGGCTGGTCACCTGGATGCCCAATCCCATGCTCAAACCAAATCAAAATAATTGCAAACAAAACTCCCCAGGACTGTTGTTAGTTGGAGGCACCCGTTGTTTCGGGCAAGCCATTGATTGATGCTTGTTGGTGGAGGGGGAGTATAAACTTTACCATTCTGCTTGGGAACTGCCTATAATGTGTGTAGCATGGAAGATATCGAGATCTCTCGGTTGTTATGTTGACAATGAAAGTATGCCACTCACAATATTATTTATCTCTATTTCAAAAACCGAGCTCTAGCACCTCTACAAATCCTTGCTTCCCTCTGCGAAGGGCCTATCTATTTACTTTTATGTTGAGTCATCCTCCTCTTATTAAAAAGCACTAGTTGGAGAGCACCGCTGTCATTTGCATCCATTACTATTAATTTACATTGAGTATGACTATGACTGGATCTCTTTTACCATGAATTACAATGTTTAGTCAGTCCTTGATCTTCAGAGGTGCTCTGCATTTAAGTTTTGTGGTCTCAGAAAGCGCTAGTGAGATACCATCTTGTTATATCATATTATGATTGTTTTGAGAAAGTGTTGTCATCCGAGATTTATTATTATTGCTCGCTAGTTGATTATGCCATTGATATGAGTAAACATGAGACCTAAATGTTATTGTGAATATGGCTAGTTCATAATCTTTGCTGAAACTTGAATACTGGCTTTACATATTTACAACAACAAGAGGAGACAAAGTTTGTAAATTTTTTTCTTTATCACTTTCAGTTTGTCAACTGAATTGCTTGAGGACAAGCAAAGGTTTAAGCTTGGGGGAGTTGATACGTCTCCATCGTATCTACATTTCCAAACACTTTGCCCCTTGTTTTGGACTCTAACTTGCATGATTTGAATGGAACTAACCCGGACTGACGCTGTTTTCAGCAGAATTGCCATGGTGTTATTTTTGTGCAGAAATAAAAGTTCTCGGAATGACCTGAAACTTCACGGAGAATATTTCTGGAACATATAAAAAATACTGGCGAAAGAATCAAGACCAGGGGGCCCACGCCCTGTCCACGAGGGTGGGGGGCGCGCCCCCTGTCTCGTGGGCCCCCTGAGGCTCCACCGACCTCAACTCCAACTCCATATATTCATGTTCGGGGAGAAAAAAATCAGAGAGAAGGATTCATCGCGTTTTAGGATACAGAGCCGCCGCCAAGCCCTAAACTCTCTCGGGTGGGCTGATCTGGAGTCCGTTCGGGGCTCCGGAGAGGGGAATCCGTCGCCGTCATCATCATTAACCTTCCTCCATCACCAATTTCATGATGCTCATCGTCGTGCGTGAGAAATTCCATCATAGGCTTGCTGGACGGTGATGGGTTGGATGAGATTTATCATGTAATCGAGTTCGTTTTGTTAGGGTTTGATCCCTAGTATCCACTATGTTCTGAGATTGATCGTGCTATGACTTTGCTATACTTAATGCTTGTCACTAGGGCCCGAGTGCCATGAATTCAGATATGAACCCTATTATGTTTTCATGAATATATGTGAGTTCTTGATCCAATCTTGCAAGTCATTAGTCACCTACTATGTGTTATGATCCGATAACCCCGAAGTGACAATAATCGGGTCCACTCCCGGTGATGATCATAGTTTGAGGAGTTCATGTATTCACTAAGTGTTAATGCTTTGGTCCGGTACTCTATTAAAAGGAGGCCTTAATATCCCTTAGTTTCCAATAGGACCCCACTGCCACGGGAGGGCAGGACAAAAGGTGTCATGCAAGTTCTTTTCCATAAGCACGTATGACTATATTCGGAATACATGCCTACATTACATTGATGAACTGGAGCTAGTTCTGTGTAACCCTATGTTATAACTGTTGCATGAGGAATCACATCTGACATAATTATCCATCACCGATCCAATGCCTACGAGCTTTTCACATATTGATCTTTGCTTAGTTACTTTACCGTTGCCACTGTTACAATTACTACAAAACTGCTACTGTTACCTTTGCCACCGTTACCTTATTTCCATACTACTTTGATACTAAATACTTTGCTGCAGATATTAAGTTTTCCAGGTGTGGTTGAATCGACAACTCAACTGCTAATACTTGAGAATATTCTTTGGCTCCCCTTGTGTCGAATCAATAAATTTGGGTTGAATACTCTAGCCTCGAAAACTGTTGCGATCCCCTATACTTGTGGGTTATCAATGACCCCGACTATGGGTTTATGAATGTTAAATTACCAATCAAAGTCCTTTTCATGACTTAAGTTCATCTACTAGGAGGGAAATAAAGGAAAGGATAGAATTGTTAAGACGATTTTTGGAAGACTTGATGCGAAAAGAACTGCATACCGAAGATGAGAATACCCAGATCTATTCGTGTTTTATGCCTAGCTAAGGGCGTTAAACAATAGCGCTTGTTGGGAGGCAACCCAATTTTATTTTTGTTTTTGCTTTTTAGGTTTTGTTTTGCAATAAATAATTCATCTAGCCTCTGGTTAGATGTGGTTTTGTGTTTTAATTAGTGTTTGGGCCAAGTAAGACATTTGGGATAGCTTATGGTGAGAGTTGATTTGATCTTGCTGAAAAACAAAAACTTTTGCACCCAGGAAAATAATTCTCATTTTTACAGAAGCGTGCTTTTGAGTTGATTCTTTTTGAAGAAGATTAATAAACAAATTGCTTAGGTCTTCCTAATTTTTCAGAATTTTTGGAGTTACAAAAGTATTCAAAATATCCAGATTGCTACACACTGTTTTGTTTTTGACAAATTCTGTTTTCTATGTGTTGTTTGCTTATTTTGATGAATCTATGGCTAGTATCGGGGGGTATGAACCATGTAAAAGTTGGAATACAGTAGATATTACACCAATATAAATAAATAATGAGTTCACAACAGTACCAAAAGTGGTGATTTATTTTCTTATACTAACGGAGCTTATGAGATTTTCCACTGACCTCAACTCCAACTCCATATATTCACGTTCGGGGAGAAAAAAATCAAAGAGAAGGATTCATCGCGTTTTACGATACGGAGCCTCCGCCAAGCCCTAAACTCTCTCGGGAGGGTTGATCTGGAGTTCGTTCGGGGCTCCGGAGAGGGAAATCCGTCGCCGTCTTCATCATCAACCTTCATCCATCACCAATTTCATGATGCTCACCGCCGTGCGTGAGTAATTCCATCATAGGCCTGCCGGACGGTGATGGGTTGGATGATATTTATCATGTAATCGAGTTAGTTTTGTTAGGGTTTGATCCCTAGTATCCACTATGTTCCGAGATTGATGTTGCTATGACTTTGCTATGCTTAATGCTTGTCACTAGGGCCCGAGTGCCATGAATTCAGATCCGAACCTATTATGTTTTCATGAATATATGCGAGTTCTTGATCATATCTTGCAAGTCATTAGTCACCTACTATGTGTTATGATCCGGTAACCCCGAAGTGACAATAATCGGGACCACTCCCGGTGGTGATCGTAGTTTGAGGAGTTCATGTATTCACTAAGTGTTAATGCTTTAGTCGGGTACTCTATTAAAAGGAGGCCTTAATATCCCTTAGTTTCCAATAGGACCCCACTGCCACGGGAGGGTAGGACAAAAGGTGTCATGCAAGTTCTTTTCCATAAGCACGTATGACTATATTCGGAATACATGCCTACATTACATTGATGAACTGGAGCTAGTTCTGTGTCACCCTATGTTATAACCGTTGCATGAGGAATCACATCCGACATAATTATCCATCACTGATCCAATGCCTACGAGCTTTTCACATATTGATCTTTGCTTAGTTACTTTACCGTTGCCACTGTTACAATTACTACAAAACTGCTACTTTTACCTTTGCCACCGTTACCTTATTTCCATAGTACTTTGCTACTAAATATTTTGCTACAGATATTAAGTTTTCCAGGTGTGGTTGAAGTGACAACTCAACTGCTAATACTTAAGAATATTCTTTGGCTCCCCTTGTGTCGAATCAATAAATTTGGGTTGAATACTCTACCCTCGAAAACTGTTGCGATCCCCTATACTTGTGGGTTATCAATGACCCCGACTATGGGTTTATGAATGTTAAAATTACCAATCAAAGTCCTTTTCATGACTTAATTTCATCTACTAGGAGGGAAATAAAGGAAAGGATAGAATTGTTAAGACGATTTTTGGAAGACTTGATGCGAAAAGAACTGCATACCGAAGATGAGAATACCCAGATCTATTCGTGTTTTATGCCTAGCTAAGGGCGTTAAACAATAGCGCTTGTTGGGAGGCAACCCAATTTTATTTTTCTTTTTAGGTTTTGTTTTGCAATAAATAATTCATCTAGCCTCTGGTTAGATGTGGTTTTGTGTTTTAATTATTGTTTGTGACAAGTAAGACATTTGGGATAGCTTATGGTGATAGTTGATTTGATCTTCCTGAAAAACAGAAACTTTTGCACCCAGGAAAATAATTCTCATTTTTACAGAAGCGTGCTTTTGAGTTGATTCTTTTTGAATAAGATTAATAAACAAATTGCTTAGGTCTTCCTAATTTTTCAGAATTTTTGGAGTTACAAAAGTATTCGAATTATCCATATTGCTACAGACTGTTTTGTTTTTGACAGATTCTGTTTTCTATGTGTTGTTTGCTATTTTGATGAATCTATGGCTTGTATCGGAGGGTATGAACCATGGAAAAGTTGGTGATTTATTTTCTTATACTAACGGAGCTTATGAGATTTTCTGTTGAGTTTTGTGTTGTGAAGTTTTCAAGTTTTGAGTAAGGATTTGATGGACTATGGAATAAGGAGTGGCAAGATCCTAAGCTTGGGGATGCCCTAGGCACCCCAAGGTAATATTCAAGGATAACCAAGAGACTAATATTGGGGATGCCCCGGAAGGCATCCCCTCTTTCGTCTTCGTCTATCGGTAACTTTACTTGAGGCTATATTTTTATTCACCACATGATATGTGTTTTGCTTGGAGCGTCTTGTATGTTTTGAGTCTTTGCTTTCTAGTTTGCCATAATCATCCTTGCTGTACACACCTTTTTGGAGAGACACGCATGAATCGTGATTTACTAGAATACTCTATGTGCTTCACTTATATCTTTTGAGCTAGGCAATATCGCTCTAGTACTTCACTTATATCTTTTTAGAGCACGGCGATGGTTTTATTTTATAGAAATTGATGAACTCTCGTGCTTCACTTATATTATCTTTAGAGTCTCTAAACAGCATGGTAATTTGCTTTGGTTATAAATTTAGTCCTAATATGATAGGCATCCAAGAGGGATATAGTAAAAACTTTCATATAAAGTGCATTGAATACTATGAGAAGTTTGATTCCTTATGATTGTTTTGAGATATGAAGATGGTGATATTAAATTCATGCTAGTAAGTAATTGTGAATTTGAGAAATACTTGTGTTAAAGTTTGTGATTCCCATAGCATGCACGTATGGTGAACCATTATGTGATGAAGTCGGAGCATGATTTATTTATTGATTCTCTTCCTTATGAGTGGCGGTCGGGGACGAGCGATGGTCTTTTCCTACCAATCTATCCCCATAGGAGCATGCGCGTAGTACTTCGTTTCGATAACTAATAGATTTTGGCAATAAGTATATGAGTTCTTTAGGACTAATGTTGGGTCCATGGATTATACGCACTCTCAACCTTCCACCTTTGCTAGCCTCTCTAGTACCACGCAACTTTCGCCGGTACCATAAACCGACCATATATCTTCCTCAAAACAGCCACCATACCTACCTATTATGGTATTTCCATAGCCATTCCGAGATATATTGCCATGCAACTTTCCACCGTTCTGTTTATTATGACACACTCCATCATTGTCATATTGCTTTGCATGATCATGTAGTTGACATCGTATTTGTGGCAAAGCCACCGTTCATAATTCTTTCATACATGTCACTCTTGATTCATTGCACATCCCGGTACACCGCCGGAGGCATTCATATAGAGTCATATTTTGTTCTAAGTATCGAGTTGTAATTTTTGAGTTGTAAGTAAATAAAAGTGTGATGATCTTCATTATTAGAGCATTGTCCCATGTGAGGAAAGGATGATGTAGACTATGATTCCCCCACAAGTCGGGATGAGACTCCGGACGACAAATAAAAAAATGAGAGAAAAGAGAGAAGGGGCAATGCTACTATCCTTTTACCACACTTGTGCTTCAAAGTAGCACCATGATCTTCATGATAGAGAGTCTCCTATATTGTCACTTTCATATACTAGTGGGAATTTTTCATTATAGAACTTGGCTTGTATATTCCAATGATGGGCTTCCTCAAATTGCCCTAGGTGAGCAAGCGAGTTGGATGCACACTGATACGTCCATTTGGCATCATGTTTTCCTACTGTTATTTACGATGTTTTTATGCATAATAATGCTTTTTGGAGTAATTCTAATGCCTTTTTTCTCATAATATGCAAGGTACACACAAAGAGGGAGAATTCCGGCAGCTGGAAATCTGGACCTGGAAAAGCTACGTCAGGCTACCTATTTTGCACAATTCCAAACAAGTTGAAACTTTATGGAGAATTTTTATGGAATATATGAGGAATATTGGAGCCAATAAGTACGAGAGGGGGCCACCCTGGTGAGCACAAGACACCAGGGTGCGCCCTGGTGGGTTGTGCTCACCTAGGCCCACCTCCGGTGCCCATCTTCTGGTATATAGTTCATTTTGACCTAGAAAAAGCAAGGAGGGGACTTTCGGGATGGAGCACCGCCGTCTCGAGGTGGAACTTGGGCAGGAGCACTTTTGCCCTCCGGCGGAGCGATTCCGCCGGGGGAACTTCCCTCCCGGAGGGGGAAATCATCGTCATCATCATCACCAACAACTCTACCATCATGGGGAGGGCAATCTCCATCAACATATTCAACTGAACCATCTCATCTCAAACCCTAGTTCATCTCTTGTGTTCAATCTTGTTACCGGAACTATAGATTGGTGCTTGTGGGTGACTAGTCGTGTTGATTACATCTTGTAGTTGATTAGTATATGGTTTATTTGGTGGAAGATTATATGTTCAGATCCAATATGCCATTTAACGCTCCTCTGATCTTGATCATGATTATCATTTGTGAGTAGTTACTTTTGTTCTTGAGGTCACAGGAGAAATCATGTTGCAGGTAATCATGTGAACTTGATATGTATTCGATATTTTGATAGTATGTATGTTGTGATTCCCTTAGTGGTGTCATGTGAACGTCGACTACATGACACTTCACCATATTTGGGCCTAAGGGAATGCATTGTGGACTAGTAATTAGATGATGGGTTGAGAGAGTGACAGAATCTTAAACCCTAGTTTATGCGCTATTCCGTAAGGGACCGATTGGATCCAAAAGTTTAATGCTATGGTTAGAATTTATTGTTAATACTTTTCTCATAGTTGCGGATGCTTGCGAGCGGTTAATCATAAGTAGGAGGTTTGTTCAAGTAAGAACATTACCTAAGCACCGGTCCACTCACATATCAAATTATCAAAGTAGCGAACACGAATCGATTCAACATGATGAAAGTGACTAGATGAAATTCCCGTGTACCCTCAAGAACACTTTGCCTATTATTAGAGACCGTTTTGGCCTGTCCTTTGCCTCAAGAGGATTGGGCTACCTTGCTGCACTTTTTCTACTATTATCATTACTTGCTCATTACAAATTATCTTGCTATCAAACTACTGTGTTACTTACAATTTCAGCACTTGCAGACATTACCTTGCCGAAAACCACTTGTCATTTCCTTCTGCTCCTCGTTGGGTTCAACACTCTTACTTATCAAAAATAGCTACAATTGATCCCATATACTTGTGGGTCATCAAGGCTATTTTTTGGCGCCGTTGCCGGGGAGTGAAGCGCCTTTGGTAAGGAACCATTTATATAGTGTGCTGAAATTTACTATCACTTGTTACTATGGAAAACAATCCTTTGAGGGGTTTGTTCGGGGTATCTTCACCTCGACCGGAACCACAATTAGCTACCCCTCAACCTACTGCACCCACTGAAAATATTGAATATGAAATTCCTTTGGGTATGATAGAACAACTGCTAGCTAATCCTTATGCAGGAGACGGAACCGAACATCCTGATATGCACTTGATATATATGGGAAAAATTTGTGGATTGTTTAAGCTTGCAGGTTTACCCGGAGATGACGTTTAGAAGAAGGTTTTCCCTTTATCTTTGAAGGGAAAAGCATTGGCATGGTATAGTCTATGCGATGATATTGGATCTTGGAATTGGAATCGATTGAAATTGGAGTTTCATCAAATAAATTATCCCATGCATCTAGTTCATCGTGATCAGAATTACATATATAATTTTTGGCCTCCTGAAGTAGAAAGTATCGCTCTAGCTTGGGGGAGGCTTAAGTCAATGGTATATTCATGCCCCAATCATGAGCTCTCAAGAGAAATTATTATCTAGAATTTTTATGCTCGGCTTTCTCATAATGATCGATCCATGCTCGATACTTCTTGTGCTGGTTCTTTTTATAAAGAAGACTATTAAATTCCGGTGGGATCTTTTGGAAAGAATTAAATGCAATTCTAAAGATTGGGAACTTGATGAAGGTAAAGAGTCAGGTATTATGTTTAAGTATGATTGTGTTAAATCTTTTATGAATACCGATGCTTTTCAAAGTTTAGCACGAAATATGGACTTGACTCTGAGATAGTAGCCTCCTTTTGTGAATCATTTGTTACTCATGTTGATCTCCCTAAAGAGAAGTGGTTTAAATATCACCCAGCTATTAAAGAAGAAATTAAAGAACCAGTACTAGCTAAAGAGGAAACTATACTTTATAATGTTGATCCAGTTGTTCCTACTGCTTATATTGAGTAACCACCTTTCCCTGTTAGGATAAAGGAACATGCTAAAGTTTCAACTGTGGTCAACAAAAGTTATATTAGAACACCTAAACCTGATGAACAAATTAAGGTAGAGCCTAGTGTTGCTATGGTTAAGGACCTCTTGGAAGAAAATGTAGATGGGCACGTTATTTACTTCTGCGAAGAAGCTGCTAGAATTGCCAAACCTGGTAAAAAGGATAAACATAGACCTGTTATTGGCATGCCCGTTATCTCAGTTAAAATAGGAGATCACTGTTATCATGGTTTATTAGGGCTAGCGTGAGTGATATTCCTTATTCCTTATATCAAGAAATTATGAATGACATAGCACCCGCAGAGATAGAAGACATAGATGTTACTATTAAACTTGCTAAAAGAGATACTATATCACCAATTGGGATTGTTAGAGATGTTGAAGTCTTGTGTGGGAAAATAAAATACCCTACTGATTTTCTTGTTCTTGGTTCCCCACAAGATGACTTTTGTCCCATTATGTTTGGTAGACCTTTCTTGAACATCGTTAATGCTAAAATAGATTGTGAGAAACAAACTGTCGGTGTTAGTTTTGGTGATGAGTCTCATGATTTTAATTTTTCCAAGTTCAGTAGAAAGCATCATGAAAAAGAATTGCCTGGTAAGGATGAAATAATTGGTCTTGCTTCTATTGCTGTGCCACCTACTGATCCACTAGAACAATATTTGCTAGACCATGAAAATGATTTACATATGCATGAAGAAATGAAATAGATAAGATTTTCCTTTAACAACTATTGGGGAACGCAGTATTTCAATTTTTTTACCTATGATCACGCTAGATCTATCTATGTGATGCATAGGAACGAGCATGATGGTGCTACCTCTTGAGCATGCGTTGGTTTTCCCTTGAAGAGGAAAGGGTGATGCAGCAAAGTAGTGTAAGTATTGCCCTCAGTTTTTTAGAACCAAGGTAGCAATCCAGTAGGAGATAACACGCTAGTCACCTAGTACCTGCACAAACAATCGAGAACCTTGCCACCAACGTGATAAAGGGGTTGTCAATCCCTTCACGGTCACTTGCAAAAGTGAGCTCTGATAAAGATAGTAAGATAAATATTTTTGGTATTTTGTTGTATAGATTCGAAAGTAAAGATTGAAAAATAAAATAAATAGGAAACTAGAATTGTAGATCAGAAACTTATATGATGTAAATAGACCCGGGGGCCATAGGTTTCACTAGTGGCTTCTCTCAGGATAGCATGTATTACGGTGGGTGAGCAAATTACTGCCGAGCAATTGATAGAAAAGTGCATAATTATGAGAATATCTAGGCAATGATCATGAATATAGGCATCACGTCCGTGTCAAGTAGACCGAAACGATTCTGCATCTACTACTATTACTCCACACATCGACCGCTATCCAGCATGCATCTAGAGTATCAAGTTCATAAGAACAGAGTAACGCATTAAGCAAGATGACATGATGTAGAGGGACAAACTCAAGCAATATGATATAAACCCCATCTTTTTATCCTCGATGGCAACAATACAATACGTGCCTTGCTGCCCTTACTGTCACTGGGAAAGGACACTGCAAGATTGAACCCAAAGCTAAGCACTTCTCCCATTGCAAGAAAGATCAATCTAGTAGGCCAAACTAAAACGATAATTCGAAGAGACTTGCAAATATATCAAATCGTGCATATAAGAATTCAGAGAAGAACCAAATATTATTCATAGATAAACTTGATCATAAATCCACAATTCATCGGATCTCAGCAAACACACCGCAAAAGAGTATTGCATCGAATAGATCTCCAAGAACATTGAGGAGAACTTTGTATTGAGAACCAAAGAGAGAGAAGAAGCCATCTAGATAATAACTATGGACCCGAAGGTCTATGGTAAACTACTCACACATCATCGGAGAGCCTATGGTGTTGATGTAGAAGCCCTCCGTGATCGATTCCCCTTCCGGCAGATCGCCAGAAAAGGCCCCAAGATGGGATCTCACGGGTACAGAAGGTTGCGGCGGTGGAAAAGTGGTTTCTTGGCTCCCCCTAATGTTTTTAGGGTATAAGAGTATATATAGGAGAAAGAAGTACGTCGGTGGAGCTCCATGGGGCCCATGAGGGTGGGGGGGGGGGCGCCTACCCCCTAGGCGCGCCCTCCTGCCTCGTGGCTGCCTCGTGGAGTTCCAGACTTCAACTCCAAGTCTTTTGGATTGCTTTCGTTCCAAGAAAGATCATCGCGAAGGTTTCATTCCGTTTGGATTCCGTTTGGTATTCCTTTTCTGCAAAACACTGAAATAGGCAAAAAAACAGAAATTGGCACTGAGCCTTCGGTTAACAGGTTAGTCCCAAAAATAATATAAAAGAGCATATTAAAGCCCATTAAACATCCAAAACAGATAATATAATAGTATGGAACAATCAAAAATTATAGATACGTTGGAGACGTATCAAGCATCCCCAAGCTTAATTCCTGCTCATCCTCGAGTAGGTAAATGATAAAAACAGAATTTTTGATGTGGAATGCTACCTAACATAATTTTCAATGTAATTTTCTTTATTGTAGCATGAATGTTAAGATCCGAAAGATTCAAGACAAAAGTTTAATATTGACATCAAAATAATAATACTTCAAGCATACTAACAAAGTAATCATGACTTCTCAAAATAACATGGCCAAAGAAAGTTCATCCCTACAAAATCATATAGTTTGGCTATGCTCCATCTTCGTCACACAAAATGTCCAAATCATGCACAATCCCGATGACAAGCCAAGCAATTGTTTCATACTTTAGTATTCTCAAACTTTTTCAACTTTCACGCAATACATGAGCGTGAGCCATGGACATAGCACTATAGGTGGAATAGAATGGTGGTTGTGGAGAAGACAAAAAAGAGGAAGATGGTCTCACATCAACTAGGCATATTGATGGGCTATGGAGATGCCCATCAATAGATATCAATGTGAGTGAGTAGGGATTGCCATGCAACGGATGCACTAAGAAAGCTCAACAAAAGAAACTAAGTGGGTGTGCATCCAACTTGCTTGCTTATGAAGACCCAGGGCATTTGAGGAAGCCCATTGTTGGAATATACAAGCCAAGTTCTATAACGAAAATTCCCACTAGTATATGAAAGTGATAAAATAAGAGACTCTCTATCATGAAGATCATGGTGCTACCTTGAAGCACAAGTGTGGGAAAAGGATAGTAACATTGCCCATTCTCTCTATTTTTCTCATTTTTTTGGGCCTTCTCTTTTTTTGGCCTTTCTCTCTTTTTTTGGGCCTTCTCTTTTTTTCCTCACACAGGACAATGCTCTAATAATGATGATCATCACACTTCTATTTATTTACAACTCAAGGATTACAACTCGACACTAGAACAAAATATGACTCTATATGAGTGCCTCCGGCGGTGTACCGGGATGGGCAATGAATCAAGAGTGACATGTATGAAAAATTATGAATGGTGGCCTTGCCACAAATACGATGTCAACTACATGATCATGCAAGGCAATATGATAATAATGAAGCATGTCATAATAAACGGAATGGTGGAAAGTTTCATGGCAATATATCTCGGAATGGCTATGGAAATGCCATAATAGGTAGGTATGGTGGCTGTTTTGAGGAAGGAAATGGTGGGTTTATGGTACCGGCGAGAGTTGCGCGGTACTAGAGAGGCTAGCAATGGTGGAAGGATGAGAGTGCGTATAATCCATGGACTCAACATTAGTCGTAAAGAACTCACATACTTATTGCAAAAATCTACAAGTCATCAAAACCAAGCACTACGCGCATGCTCCTAGGGGGATAGATTGGTAGGAAAAGACCATCGCTCGTCCCCGACCACCACTCATAAGGAGGACAATCAAAGAAACACATCATGCTTCAAATTTGTTACACAACGGTTACCATACGTGCATGCTAAGGGACTTGCAAACCTCAACACAAGTATTTATCAAATTCACAAATACTCAACTAGCATGACTCTAATATCACCATCTTCATATCTCAAAACAATCATCAAGTATCAAACTTCTCATAGTATTCAATACACTCTATATGAAAGTTTTTATTATACCCATCTTGAATGCTCATCATATTATGACTAATTTTATAACCAAAGCAAATTACCATGCTGTTCTGAAAGACTCTCAAAATAATATAAGTTAAGCATGAGAGATCAATAATTTCTATAAAATAAAACCACCACCGTGCTCTAAAAAGATATAAGTGAAGCACTAGAGCAAAATTATCTAGCTCAAAAGATATAAGTGAAGCACAAAGAGTATTCCAATAAATTCCGATTCATGTGTGTCTCTCCCAAAAGGTGTGTATAACAAGGATTATTGTGGTAAACTAAAAAGCAAAGACTCAAATCATCCAAGACGCTCCAAGCAAAACACATATCATGTGGTGAATAAAAATATAGCCTCAAGTAAAGTTACTGATAAACGAAGACGAAAGAGGGGATGCCTTCCGGGGCATCCCCAAGCTTAGGCTTTTGGTTGTCCTTGAATTTTACCTTGGGGTGCCTTGGGCATCCCCATGCTTTGGCTCTTGCCACTCCTTATTCCAAAATCCATCAAATCTTTACCCAAAAACTTGAAACTTCACAACACAAAACTTAACAGAAGATCTCATGAGCTCCATTAGTATAAGAAAACAAACCACCACTTTAAGGTACTATAATGAACTCATTCTTTATTTATATTGGTGTTAAACGTACTGTATTCCAACTTCTCTATGGTTCATACCCCCCGATACTACCTGTCGGGGATATACCCTGCGGTATGACCCTGCCGGAGATATAACCTGGCTGGGACTTGGTGTTTCATTGGTGACCCGGCAGATTGTTTAAGCTGTTTAAACCGGCGGACAGTTAAGCAGGGTAAGCTGACGGACAGTTAAGCAGGGTAAGCCGGCGGAGACAGTTAAATCATGGTAAGCCGGCAGACAGTTAAGCCAAACAGTTAAGCCAGATAGTTAAGCAAGACAGTTAAGCCAGACAGTTAAGCCGGCAGATTATAAGCCGGCAGATTGTTTAAGCCAGATGTTAAGTCAGAATGTGATAGAGTCGCCTGGGGTTAATGAGCCCAAAACGTTAAGAAGCCCATGCAGAAAAGCCCGTGAAGAGAAGTCAAAATAGTTAAGTCTTAAGTCCGAGTTGGACTCTACATGTAACCCGCCCCTTCAACTTATATATGGAGGGGCAGGGCACCCCAAGAGGGACAGGTTGAATAATCTCTAGGTTAGACATAACTAGGAGAGCCGGCTTACAGCGACTCCCTCATGAGCGTAATGAGACCTAGCCACAAACAGCATGTAGGGTTGTTACCGGATGATGTTTCCCGAGGCCCGAAGCTGTCTAAATCCTTGTCTTGTGTGTTGATCTGCCTCGCGTCTCTCATCCCGGTCAACCCCTCTCAAGCTACCACATAGATGCGTTGGCCTCACGACTTAGTCCTCACACTAGGACATCTGTCGTGACAATTCCACGACAGTTGGCGCCCACCGTGGGGCCTGCGCATGGTGGTGTTGAGTTCTTGAAGGGATTTCTTCAGGGATCAAGAAGCTCGCGATGTGTTGGATGAAAAAGAGCCGATGCAGAAAACATCATCACCGATGAACAGCCGGACGACGTATGAGATTTGAGATGAATTTTAGGGTTGCGTTTTTTACTGCCGCCGAAAAGATCATGGCGATTCGTCGAGGCCGAGACAAAGTATTGTTTGGATCTGTCGTGGCCTCGGATGGATTATGACGGTCAGTCCACGATGCAAATACCAGGAAAGATCAAAAGTTTATTGCTGCAAGTCGCCGAGACCGAGCGGATGAGTCGCCGGAATCCTCGTTTTCCTCTGATTGACCAGTCAAGATGCACACGCACATAGCGATCGTACGATTCCAACAGGTACTCGATCGGTTCGGCCGGTGCAAATTCACATTAAAAAGAAAAAAAGGGGAGGGAACAGCCCACGACTCAGCTATGAACACGGTTTTCGCCCAACTCCGCTTCGTCAACCGCCGCCTGCGCGGCGCTCGCGTCTGAGCTGCCACATCGCCGGCTATCTCCGTGTCCACGGCCTCTCAAGTCGCCGCCTTGCGTGACGGGCTCTCCACCGCGGCCGCGGAGTTTCCTCACCTGCGGTCTACTGCTCCGCTGCTGTTTTTTCCGCCGACCTCGCCAAGTTGCCGTAAGCCGCTTCCACCGCGACCCATTGCGGCCTCGCGCCATCGCTAAGTCGCCATCACCGTGGCTTGCCTCTACCGCTTCTGCCTCATGAGCCGCTACTTCCATCGCCGGAGCGCTTCTGCAGTCGTTCCAAAACGCATCCGTCACCGTGTCTCACTCTGGTTTTGAGCCGCCCGCGCGTACTGTGAGTCGCCGTTGCCACGCCTCACTCTGCCAACCGTGCCCGCCGGTTCAGAACACGACCCGAACTCGACTTCTGTCATAACCCGCCGGTTTACACCGAGCCGCAGGTCTCCAACCGCCGCCTCCACTGCGGTGACTTGTTTGGTGCTCCTCCACCGCGGCCTTATGCCACATCGACCCGCCGCCGTCTCATTCTTGAGCCACAGCGACTGACGCCGCCTGCGAGCTCTCGTCAAGTCGCCCCTCCGGTTTTCAAATCACCTCCTGCTGCCGTTCTGCTACAGCCGCCTCTTGAGCCGTCATCGCCGGTACGCCAAACCGCCACGGCCTAGCACCGTCCCCCTCGCGCTGCTCTGAGCCGACGCCCTCTCGAGCTCTTGTTTCCGCTTCACTGGGTGGCCCTGCCTCCAAATCAAGCCGGCCCTGCCGCCTCAGGCCGCCTACAATGACTCTGAGCTTCCATGCCTCGGGCTGCCTGTTGCCGCCGAGTCGCCGGCTGTGCGTCGAGTCGCCTCGCCTTGAGCAGCCAAGCCGGCCGACTTTGAGCCGTCTGCGCCAGGCCGGACTGCCCTCACCATGAGCTGCTTGTGCTGGCCGTCATCAATTGGCCTCCGCAACGAGCCGCCAAAATCGATGTTCACGGCCACCGCCGCGCCATGTGCCGCCACGGCCTCCCCTGATTCAGTGCCGTTTCAACCTAGCATCACCTTCACTGTCGCGCGTTGAATCGCCGTGCGACAAGCTGCCTACGAGCGGCAGCCACCGCCTCGTGCCTGTTTCAAGGCCTCCCTTGCAGGCTGCGCCCTCGCTGGAGCGGCCTCAAACCACCAACCGCCACCATCCCTTGAGCCGCCGTGCCGTGGCTCGGCCGCACGCCCCGCCTCCACCAGTGCTTCTTCGAGTCGGGCTCGGGATTGACCCCGCCTCTGAGTCGTTGGACACGCCGCTTCTGATCCACTACTGCTGAGCCACCACGACTGATCAGTGGCCTTCGCCGCTGCAAACGACCCGCGAGCCGAGCCGGCCGTCGCGCGACCTCGCCTTGCCTCGAAGATGATCCTGGGAGAGCTTCTGTTGCCGCCTCTCCCGCTTTGGGTGTGAGCCGCCCGTCTGGAGCCACCATGGACCGGCTCTAGGTTCGCCGGTTCACCCATACGGCCTCGAGTGGTCCTTTGCTTGGTTTTGTTGAGCCGTCGGTCCGCTTGATTAACCCGCCTCCTTGACTCGCCGTTTGCAACCACAGTGGTTGCAGCCATGGCCGCAGCCGTGCGTCTGAGCTACTGCTGCTCTCTGTATTTGCCGGGGTCTGGCGTTGACGAGCCGCCGATCCTCGCCTTCCCGTCGCCGCTGCAGTCCGCCTTTGCCACACGCCGGGTGGTCGGGGTCAGTCGATCCGCTACTGCCGTGACCCGCCACTACCGAGACCCGTCGTGGCCGTGGAAAAGTTGCAAATGATGTTGAAACAGGGCAAGTGCCTATTTGAAGAGGAAAGCTGAGATTCATCCACTGGGATTTTCATAAATTTGTGAAAGGCAGGTCCACAAGTATGTTGGGTATTTTAGAGTTTAAGTCCAGAATTTGAGGCGAAGAGGCAAAAATATTGTACTCCGCCGCAGGACGCTCGCACCAAGTCGGCCTTGCTTTTGGCTGAGCCGTCACCCACTGTTAGGTCACCACCGCGGCCCCCAGCTGTTTCAAGTCACCAACACCGTCTCATTCTGAGCTGTGGGTTTACCTATTTGCGGTACTACAATTCTGCTTGAGCCGCCCTGTTGCAGCAGTCCACCTTGCGTGCGAACATATTGGATATTTATGTCAGGAATATTTGCCAATGTGTCAAGTGGAGTGCTCATGGTGGCACGCATACGACCAAGTACTACTACTACTTGTGGCAAGGCTTCAATTGGTATGACACGTATCCAAGGCAATGGTTACTCCAAGGGAAAACAAAAAGACAACCAAGCGGGTGTGGTATTTCATAAAATCATCAGACTGTGTTCAGCATAATTCATCAGCGTCCACGGTCATCCGATAAAAATATCAGGTGCTATCCGCCCTATTTGTTTCATCATTATACTTTAATTCCTCCAAGAACAGTTATCTGCCTTTAATGTTTTATACATAGGACAAATTGTTCCATGTTCATGGCAGATATGACGAGATCTTCTATCGTCTGAGTACATCAGGACAATTATTTATTCCAAGGTGGTGTTATGCCGTGGATATGGAGTTCACGACAGCATTATTCTGCACGGACGCTTATCCGTGTTGTGCCGTTCAATGGACAAACTTAAGTTGCTACCCTTACGGACCAATCTGCATCAGCATATCAGGGTCACACCCGCTCAGGCAAGCTGCCCAATGGATATGTACAAACCGCCGCACTGCGGTCCAGTCTATTCCAACAACTCTGAAGCAATGTTATGAGCCACCACCTGCACCGGATGGCTCAATGGGCAGGCGCACAAGCTGCCGCCACTGCGTTTTGGTTAACTTCTAAAACCAGCTGGGATGAAACAGTGGCCGGATTACTGACATAAATCACATGGGGTCATTTTTAACCCGCCAAGCTTCAACATATTACAGTGTTCTGCTATCCAACTATATGTCGGGTTATATCATGATCAAGCATGGAGAGTCTCAAGCCAACTCCTCGAATAGTCTTAAGACTCGGGGGCTACGATGACATGACTTAGCAAATATGGTGAGATACAAGACCCCAGGTCATTGGAGGAAAGATAACCCAATCCCGAAGGCTGTTGTCATGTTGATGAAAATTTTAAAGGCCGTCAGAAAATTTTGGGCTCAAAATGAAGATTCCGGTTCAAAATCCGGTTCAAGGGAAATTTATCTCCCACAAAGCTTTGAAGCTCCCAAATCCGGTTCAAAATCCGGCTCAAGGGGAAATCTGTCTCCCACAAAGCTCTGAAGCTCTCAATATCCGGTTCAAAATCCCGGTTCAAGAAGAATTTATCTCTTGCAAAAAGTTAAAGGTTGCCAAAGAGGACCTGTCGCCATGATGGGCGGTTCAAACATGGGTTCCTGCCTTATTGGCTTATCACATTATTGATCACATGGGGGCTTCCTGCTCATTGAAGCGAAACTATGATTACCCTTTAATCCGGTTTATATGCCATTCTTACAAAACACTTGGGGGCTTGCTGTCACATCCCTAGTTCTGGTATGACCTAGACTAGCTAGTCATGTGTGCATCATGTTTAAATTCCATTTAAATTTGAAGTGGGGATTTGTGAAACCCTTAGAATCATTTCTGGAAATGACCCAGATAAAAATTGCTCCAAAATGGTCCAAGAAAATGTTCATGTTGCTCTCTGAAAATATTGGACAGAGATAAAAATGAAACCAATATTTTTAGGAGCTCATAAATATTTATCTTGGCCATTTGGAATTAATGCAGTAATTATTTGCATTGGATATATATATATATATGTTATATATTTTATATATGTCAAAAAATTCTGAATTTTGGTGAGGGGCTTTGGATTAATCCCTTAGGTCCCTGCAAAAATTGACAGAAGTAAATAAAATGATTTAGTACTTTACTAAATCAGAACAAATGTCAGAAAAATAGAAAAGAAACAGAAATAAAAAGGAACGTACCTGGGCCACTTACCTGTGTAGCCGGGCACTGTGCAGCCCGGCGGCCCAACAGGCCGGCCCAGCCGACTGGCATTGCCAGTCGTCGTCTCCACCGTGCCAGGAGGACGCCGAGCACGCGCTCGCCGCACGCGGCCACGCGCCCAGCCAGCTCCTGCCTCCCTGCTTGCTCCGCGACCCCCTGCAATGTCGCCAAACAACCCCCCGGCTCCCCTCGCTCTCTCCCGTGCCCATTCTCTCTTCCCCCTCGCTCTCTCTCTCACGGCCGAGCGCTGCCGTCGCCACCGGCCACCGTTGCCATAGCCACCGCCTCCCCCTCGCCTCTCTGACACGCGCAGGAGCTCCGCCTCCTCGCTCTGAAGCTCTCCGCCAAGCCACGCAAACCGGAGCGCCCCGTGGAGCCGTCGCCGTCGCCATCTTCGCCTCCGGCCGCCGTGGATCCCCATTGCCGCCCCGCCGACTCCAGCCCTTCCCCGAGCTCTCCAACGACGCCCGCTGATCCGCTGTGAGCCCCCGCGTCAGTTTCCCCTCCTCTCCTGCCTCCCCGTGCTCTGTAGCCCGCAGCCGCTCGAGCCCGAGCTCCGGCCGCCGCCTCGAGCTCGTTTCCGACGAGCTCCGGCCACCCCCGTCTCCCCCGCTTGCTCCAGATGACGCGGACGAGCGCTGGCTCCTCGCCCGTGGTCTCCGCCGCCCAAATGGTCGCTGGAGCGACGATCCCGAGCCCCTCCGCCGCGTTCGCCCTCGCCGGCGACTAATCGCCGGTCAAACCGGGTCAACCCCGCTAACTAACCCCCCCTGTGACACTGACATGTGGGCCCATGCGCCCTAATCCTTTAATTAGATTAGTAAAAAAACCCTGTTAACACTGTGTCACTGACGTGTGGACCCCACACGTCAGGTTTGACCCCAGTCAGCGCTGTTGACTTGGTGACGCAAGCATGACGCAGTTATTCATTTATGGATTTAAATTAAATCAGGAAATTCCAAAAAATGATATAAACTTCAAAAATTCATAGAAATTCAACCGTAGCTCAGATTTAAATAATTTATATATGAAAAATGATCAGAAAAATTCAATCTATCCATCTGCGCCATTTTCATGCATGTCAAACCAACCTATAAATGCTGTATATATGAAAACACACTTATGGCATTTAAAGGGACTTATATTAGAGTTGCATTTGAACCTTTGGTTCAAATGGATCTCTTCCAAGTTGAATGCTAAATGCATTGGCTCAAAACACATCACATATTCATGCCATATTCATGCATCATATTGTTGCATATGATTGTGTTTTGATTGTCGACACCGTTCCTTCTCGATAGGTCCTGCTCCGGAGAGTGTTCCAGAGTACCTGTCTGAGGAGCAGTGCCACCCTGTTGATCTACCAGGCAAGCAAACCCCCTTTGTTCATTCCGATACAATCCTACACTCTCGCTCCTGCTCTCTTTTTTATTGCATTAGGACAACAACGATTCAACTGCTACTTTATGCCGCGGTAGTTGAACCCATTCCTCTGCATGACCTGTCATTGCCACAGTAAATAGTTGAAACCCACTAGCATGTGTAGGAGTTGATTGAGCCATGTTGTGTTCCTACCATGCCTTGCCTGCTATTGCTTAGAGTTGTGTCAGGTCTGTTCATTGGGAATGAATTGGAGTGTTACGATATGTTCTGGTGCCGAGAGTTAAGCGTGTGAACACGATTTGGTAAAGGTAGCGGTGAGAGGCCATGTAGGAGTACATGGTGGGTTGTCTCATTGGGACCGTCCTTAAGAACCGAGTTCTGTGTAAGTTGTCCAATGACTAGCTACTACCACACATTGGGCTCCGGGCGCTCCAAGCTCTCTCGACTTATTAACCGCCTTGATCTCTGTCCAGGAGTTGCAATTAGTTTCTGGTGTTTGTAGGTAGTGTTAGTAGTCTACCAAGTGGCACCCGTCCAGGTGGGCTTGGGACAGACTAGGCACAAGTGGCACGGTGTACCAAGCGTAGATCCATCCGGCGAGGTGGGCTTGGGAACCCTGTGCACATCGTTTGGGGCCGTGAGCGACACCCCGGCCGGATCTCCTTGCGGATGGAACCCGAATAGGCGATAAACCTGGACTAGAGTCTTGTGAGGTTAGTCAGGTCGTGGCCGACACCCTCGCCAGGCTTCCGCTTGAAGGTTGCCGAGGTACCTGACGTGTACATGGCGGTAAGTGGCGAGAGCGTGTGTGAAGCGGTACACCCCTGCAGGGTTATCATGATCTATTCGAATAGCCGTGTCCTCGGTTATGGACTTCTTGGATGCTTACGTGGTACATAGACAACTTGAAGTGGATACTCTAAAATGCTCAAGATAAGTGTGAGTGCTATGGAGGGCTTCTCGTAGTGAGATGGAAATAAATCCATAGTGGTGTATTGAGGTGGTGATTAGTGGACTCGTGTGCGCCTTCTTACCTCAAAGAAGTTTCTCGTAGTCGTAGAACAGGATAGCCACTGAGTCAAAGCTGGCTTGCTGCAACTAAACCCCACACTACCTTCTTGATACAAATGCATGTATGATAGGATCTGATGTAAGTCTTGCTGAGTACCTTTGTACTCATGTTGCTTTATTTATGTTTCTGCAGCGGAGACTTCAGTCTTACTAGTAGTTCCGCTTGGACTTAGACGAGTAGCTTGTACCTCAGCTACGATCTTGTACCCTTGGGAGGGGTTTGTAGATAGTCAGGCTTCTCAGCCTTTTCTTTTGTAGTTGTCTGTACTCAGACATGTAATGCTTCCGTTGCTTGTATGCTCTGAATGATGGGTCATGTGACCCCTGTTTGTACTTAATGCTATGTGGCTCTTCTGGGCCTTTATCTATATGAGTTTGCGTTATGTTGTGATGCCACGTTGTACAGCACATACTTGCATGTTATGTGTACGTGTAACGTGTATTGCTGTGTGTGGGATCCGACAACCTAGTTGTCTATCCTTGGTAGCCTCTCTTATGGGGAAATGTAGTCTAGTGCTTCCACCGAGCCATGGTAGTCCGCTACAGCCCGGTTTACCGGAGTCCTGCTAGCCCAGCACTACTGCTTCGGAACACTTAGACTGGCCGGCATGTGATTCACTTCGTTCCTGTGTCTGTCCCTTTGGGGAAATGTCACGCAGTGACATCTGGAGTCCTGCCTAGCCTGCTACAGCCCGGGTTCCCGGAGTCCTGTTAGCCCAGTTGCTACAGCCCGGATTCACACGCTGCTGACCGACATGCTCGATGTTGTTTCATGTATGCCTGTCCCCGTAAGTTAGTGCCACTTTGGGTTCACGACTAGTCATGTCGGCCCGGGTTCTTTGTCATATGGATGCTAGCGACACTATCATATACGTGAGCCAAAAGGCGCAAATTGTCCCGGGCCATGGTAAGGCGACACCCGTGGGAATACCGTGCGTGAGGCCGCAAAGTGATATGAGGTGTTACATGCTAGATTGGTGTGACCTAGAATCGGGGTCCCGACACTTGCTACCCAGGTTAAAGGGACCAAAGAGAGTCTGTTCCAAAGCACAACTCAAACATAGGTACCCACCGAGCACATCCCAAAAATATTGCTTGGGGGCTCTTTTGTTCTAAAGAACAAGAGTTGCTATAACCCTTGTAATAGGCTTAAAAGCCAGGCTTGGAAGCCAGGTGTATTCACCTAAAACCCCGGGTTATCCTGCCTGTATGCCAGATGCTTCTCCATCAGGTAATCCTGATTGACCCGGCAAACTCTTAACAGTCACATTTCACCTCCGGTTCGTCTGTCCGAAAACGTCTAACGACGGGAAAACTTTCCCGGATGTTCCCCCGTTCGCTGGTATCACCTACTACCGCGTTAGGGCACACCTAGCACCGTTCATTGTCATGTCATGCATCGTCATGCATATGTTTGCTTTATATTTATTGTTTCTTCTCCCTCTTCTCTCGCTAGACACCGAGACCGACGTCGCTGCTACCCAGTACGACTACGGTGTTGACGACCCCTCCTTCTCGGCTGAGCTTCCAGGCAAGCCTCCCCCTTCATCACCAGATATCGCCTATTCCTCCTCTCTACTGCTTGCATTAGAGTAGTGTAGCATGTTACTGCTTTCGGTTAATCCTATTCTGCTGCATAGTCTGTCTTTGCTACTACTGTTGTTACCTTTACCTGCAATCCTAAATGCTTAGTATAGGAAGCTAGTATTCCATCAGTGGCCCTACATTCTTGTCCGTCTGCCATGCTATACTATCGGGCCGTGATCACTCGGGAGGTGATCACGGGTATATACTTATATACATAATACATGATACATGTGGTGACTAAAGTCGGGTTGGCTCGTTGAGTACCCGCGGTTGATTCACGGATTGGCTGAAATGACATACTTTCCCGACGGGCCTCTATGGCAGATCTTTGTGGCGGAGCGACATGGCAGGTTGAGACCACCTAGGTGAGAGGTGGGCCTGGCCCTGGTGAGCGTCCGCGGTTACATCAATTAACACACTTAACGAGATCTTGGTATTTGATCTGAGTCTGGCCACTGGCCTATACGCACTAACCAACTACGCGGGAACAGTTATGGGCACTCGACATCGTGGTATTAGCCGAAGCCTTCTTGACGTCAGTGACTGAGCGGCGCGTGCCGTATTGGACTGGAACGCCTGCTATTGTATTAGGGAGGCTAGGTCTGCTTCTGGCCGCCCATGCAACATGCATGTGTGCAATGGCCGATGGGCCCAGACCCCTGCACGCTTAGGATTTAGACCGGCGTGCTGACCTCTCTGTTGTGCCTACGTGGGGATGCGACGTGTTGATCTTCCTAGGCCGGGCATGACCCATGAAAGTGTGTCTGGCCAAAGTGGATCGAGCGTGTTGGGTAATGTGGTGCACCCCTGGAGGGATGTTTATCTATTGGAATAGCCGTGATCCTCGGTAACAGGACGGCCCAGAGTTGTACCTTGACCTTATGACAACTAGAACCGGATACTTAATAAAACACACCCTTCCAAGTGCCAGATATAACTCGGTGATCGCTCTCACACAGGGCGACGAGGAGAGGATCGCCGGGTAGGATTATGCTATACGATGATACTTGGTGATCTTACCATCTACTCTCTTCTACATGCTGCAAGATGGAGGCTGCCAGAAGCGTAGTCTTTGACAGGTCTAGCTATCCCCTTTTATTCTCGCATTCTGAAGTTCAGTCCACCAATATTGCCCCTTTACACAGATACCCATGCATATATAGTGTAGATCCTTGCTTGCGAGTACTTTGAATGAGTACTCACGGTTGCTTTGCTGCCCCCTTTCCCCTTTTCCTTTCTTCCTGGTTGTCGTAACCAGATGCTGGAGCCCAAGAGCCAGACGCCACCGTCGATGACGACTCGTACTACACCGAAGGTGCCTACTACTACGTGCAGGACGCTGACGACGACCAGGAGTAGTTTAGGAGGATCCCAGGCAGGAGGCATGCACCTCTTTCGATCTGTATCCCAGTTTGTGCTAAGCCATCTTATGGCAACTTGTTTAACTTATGTCTGTACTCAGATATTGTTGCTTCCACTGACTCGTCTATGAACGAGTACTTGTATTCGAGCCCTTGAGGCCCCTGGCTTGTATTATGATGCTTGTATGACTTATTTATGTTTTTAGAGTTGTGTTGTGATATCTTCCCGTGAGTCCCTGATCTTGATCGTACACGTTTGTGTGCATGATTAGTGTACGATTGAATTGGGGGCGTCACAAGTTGGTATCAGAGCCGCTGCCTGTAGGAATCCCCCTTTCCAACTCCTTGGCCGAAGTTGAGTCTAGTCATTGCTAAACTTTTACTAACATGGATGTGTGGCTTACGGGCCCACGTCGCCATTGGGTGGTATTAGGATCTTTTATTCCTCGTCTTTACTCTGGGATTCTGATCTCTCTCCTATTCGGGTTAAATGATTTTGCTAAACTCTAACACTAGGTTCTCGTAACTACTTCCTCCCGGAGAGCCCTCACTCCAGATGATTGCTTGATGCACCGAAGGATCCCGAAGATACTCTGCGATATTCTCTCGAGACTTTGTGCTATCGCTTTTGCAATTCCCTTCCATCGATAAAACCCCTATGGATGACCACGTACACTTGCCATTCATACAATCATTCCCCGTTGATCTTTTTATTACAAGATACCCCAAAATTTTCTCTATGGTTCCAAGAATACTTTGTGCCTACTGCCTTGCAGTTCTTTGCCACCTAAATACCCCTACGGATAATTTCTCGCACTTACCGAGTATACACTCATCCCAGTTGATTCATGTATTTCACAAAGGTCTTTGAAATACTATTCGATCTTCCGAAAATCCTCAGCAGCTTATTGCTCTTGAAATTCTTGCTTGCTTGTGTTATGGTTAATCCCATAAGCATAGTAATCTTATTGGCATCCTTTGCCACTATCATTTTGAGCCCATTGATTCAATAAGTGCGAATGCTCGCAATCCTCAACAAGATCCTAGAATTCATCCTTCCGGCTCAGACGTCATTTTAAACACGAGCTGTTCCTCGACTAATCAAATTGCCATCGATTGTACCCCTAAGCCTATTCAACTTATCCATCTTTGATCAGAGCATTTGCTTCTGATCCGTTGATTTGGAAATCTTAATTCCTTTTGCATTTGAGCTTGTATTAGTCAGTTTTTTTCTATAGTCTGTTCTCCTTGCATTCTTCTTCTGGTTGAGTACCGATGCTCACATCAGATCCCTTGTGGACCACCAAAATCCTTTATTGGATTTTATTCGACACCGTCCTTCATATTCGATAACCTTGTGAGCCTTTCCTCGGATACATAATGCCTTTGGTAAATTGTATCCCCTGCTTTTGTCAACCATGCTCTGCTCCCGAGCTTGAGTTATTCGCTCCTAAAGTTTGTGGTATATGTTCCTAAGATGCCCCTAAGGGTTGAACCTATGCCTTCCCAGATCCGGGTAAACCCGAGACACTACAAAAAAAAGACACATCCGTGACATTTTGGGCCGAACGAATTTTTTTCTGTCATACTTATGACACTTCTATGACGATAATTGTGACAAAACCCGGTATCATCATAGATGTGGTGGGGGTCCAACTTCTATGACAAAAAATCATGACAGAAAATGGGCTTTTCGTCGTGGGCGGGCCGAAGACGCAGCTGCATGACAATCTTTGGGCCGTCCATGATGGAAAAAACCGTGGTCGAAGCGAGGGCGAGGAAAATATCGGGGTGTTCCCGGTTATGGTGGGTGGTCGGGGCCGAGCGATGCGCATTTCTCTCGTACATGCACGCGTGTGGGTGCGAGGCGTTGGGCTCTAACTGAACCCGAGCGATTGCACTGCAGGCTACGCGTTACTGAACTCGAGCGATCGATCGATGGCTGTTAGCTAAACTCGATCGAGCGATTCTTTCGCTACTGCTGCTAACTGAAGTCGATCGATGCTGCCTCTGGATGAACAGTGAGCGTTGCTGGGGGGTTTGGATGAACAGTTCCCGGTGGGGGTGGATGAACAGGACCCCATGGTGTTGCCTCTGGATGAACATGACCCCGATCGATCGAGCCGGTTGGGGCTGGATGAACAGGACCCCGTGGAGGGCAGGATGAATAGGACCATCCCGTGGAGGGCTGGATGAACAATAGACGGTGGAGGGCTGCATGAACAGTAGCCCGTGGAGGGGTGGTTGAACAGGAGCCAGTGGAGAGGGCTGGTTGAACAGTAGCCGGTGGAGTAGCACGTGGTGGAGGCTGGATGAATAGGAGCCCGTGGATGAACAGTAGCAGGTGGAGGCTGGAGGAGGTCGACGGTGGATGAACAGTAGCCCGTGGAGGCTGGAGGGGGTTGACGGTGGAGATGAACAATATCCCGTGGAGTCCCGTTTTGCGGCACGCCACACCCCTCCCGATGAACAGGACCCCCGTTTCGACCGTAGTGCTCCAACACAAGTCCGTTTCCTCCGTTTAGCGGTACGCCACATCCCTCCCGATCAACAAGACCCCCGTTTTGACCGTAGGAGGTCCGTTTCCTCCGTTTTGCGGTACGCCAGACCCCTCCCGATGAACAGGATCCCATTTCGAACGTGGTCGGTCGAACACAAGGCCATTTCCTCCGTTCTGCGGTACGCCAGGCCTCGTTCCCATCGGCTGTTCCGTCCAAGCCAGTTGGCTCCCACGCGTTCTGTTGCCTCCCGATGAACATGTCGCATTCCGCTGCCTCCCCATGAACACGACGACGACACAGTTTCTTCGTTCCGACCCAGCCATGTACATGAGCCCTGGCCGTATGTACGCGCGAGTAGGCGTTTGAGACCCCGCCCGTATGTACGTACGTGGTCATATTCACTTTCTTGCATCCTGGCCGCTGTACGTATGTGTACATGCTACATGCGTGCCTCTACTACGACACGTGCGCGCCTCTACATCGACCAGTATGTACGTACATGTTCGCGACCAGAATGACAACGCTACGTACGCTTAGACCAGGTGGGTCCCGACTGTCAAGCACTTCCTTGCGTGCGAAGATGTAGCTGGTGGGTCCCAGCAGTCAGGGGGGCGAATCATTTTTTTTTGCCCGGACGCACTTCCTTGCGTGCGAAGATGTAGCTGGTGGGTCCCAGCAGTCAGGGGGAAACGTTTTTTCGCGAAATACGGTGGCCCGTCCGGTGGGTCCACGCTGTCAGGTGGAGGAATAATTATTTTGCGCGTAATAAGGAGGCACTTCCTTGCTGCGACTGTGGACCCAGCGGTCTGCCTCTCCACGTACAGTCCACGTCCGATGGAAGCCGTTCCTTGACCATGTTGACCATGCCGCGCCGAGAGCACCAGGGCGGTTGGCGATGGCGAGGCCTAGGAAGGGGACGACGTGGAGCCAGGGAAGACACGACAGTGGATGCCCACGCGTAGAGAAGTATGAGGGTTCACTGGTTCGCTGCGGTGTGAGGCTGCCGTCGCCGCAGAATAACAGGGGGTGTGGGTGAGTAGAGCGATGGCCTGGCCAGCGGTGGGAATAGTAGGGGGCAGTGAGGCCTCCGCGGCAGCACAGCCGACCACGGGAGGCAGGAGCATGTGGCACGATCGACGCTGCTTTGGGCGGCTGGAGCAACAAGACCAGAGGGTGAAGAAGCACTACGGCGGTTGGATGGACATCGTACGGTCACTGGAGCTATAATCGTTCATATTGACTAAGTTGACAAAGCACTCCATCCCCGTCAACTTAGTAGGCCCACAAGTCAGCCTCCCACCAAGGTGGGTCCCAACTAGCAGGGGGAGTATTCATCTTTTTGTGTAATAAGGAGGCACTTCCTTGCGTGCGAAGATATAGCTGGTGGGTCCGACCTGTCAGTGGTGGGAACGTTTTTTTCGCGAAATATAGAGGCCCTTCCGGTGGGTCCCAGCTGTCAGGTGGAGGAATCTTTATTTTGCGCGTAATAAGGAGGCATTCCTTGCGTGCGGCCGTGGACCCAGCTGTCAGCCTCTCCATGCACAGTCTACTTCCGATGGTGTCGTTCGTTGACCACGCTGACCACTCCACGCCGAGCGCATCCAAGGTGGAGGACGACGGCGAGGCCCCGGACAGCAACGAGCCGGAGATGGGAAGACGCGGGAGTACGAGGGTTAACTGGTTCTGGTGCGGTGTGGTCGGCAGTCGGTGAAGAAGAATAGGAGGTGTTGAGGGGTGGAGGGATGGCCTGGCCAACGGTGGAGTAGCGCTTCACAGTGAAGCGTGCTAAGCAGAGCTGCTAGCAGCAGGAGGGGGGAGCAGGTGGTCCCGGCGGCGCTGGAGGAAGAAGACGAGAGATTGAAGATGGATGCCGGTCGTTGGATGTAAATCCAACGGCTAACGATGTCAGAATCATTTGTTGACTAAGTTGACAATGACTTGCATTGGCTTCGGCCTATTGGCCCACATTTCAGCCTCCAAAAATGTGGCACGTATTCAACCCATTTTTTCAGAATTTACAGTCTTTTTTTGCGGGGTAGAATTTACAGTCCATTTGATCTTTTTTGAATTACAGTCCATTAGCTAGGCTGGGTGAACAAATAATGTAGCGTCCATGCGACCCATTTATGTTTTTCCTAAAAAATTACAGGCCATTTGCACTTTCTCGATATACACGATTTTGCTGGGCTGATTCTAATTATAATGTTGGGGTGGGCGCAACAATGTTATCAAAAAATAAACAGGGGCTGAGCATTTTGTTATATATGTATATATTTAAATAATAAGTGATTTATTATTACATTGGTCCTTAAATCTTACCAAGCTTTTGTACACAATCACCAGTATTTTCGTTGCAAAAAAACTTCCAGGATTTTATTGTTAAGAAACTATTTTATAAGTTAACAAGATGTGGGATATTGTTTTCTTACATATGTAAGTATCTGTTAAATATATGATGACAATAACAATAATATATAATAACATATAAAATAATTTAAATATACATAATATAGTTAGAAGGGAAACATAAGTTGGACCAGGCATTCCTATTCTTATATAGAAAAATAGAACAGACCTCTGCGTTTTCTTCAAAAAAATACATAAATTGGGCTGCCGATGTTTCAGGAAAAATAAAACCTCGGATGGGAGGTCCATAGGCCGGTCGATACATGACGACCCTCAAGAAAATACAAACAGCCTTATGGACCTCCCATCCGAGGTCGTGGGCTGTGCATGTTAAAAAAGAAAGCCTAGACGGGGCAGCCCAAAACCCAGCTGATACTTGCTGCCCCAGTGATAATAAATGATACTTGCCAGCTCCCCGGCTTCGTTGTGAATTTATCTCCTATAGTAACTACGTTGAAGCACCTAAAAAAATGTAACTATGTTGACAAACCCGTGGGCCCCAACGTCAGTATAGCATTAGGAGGAAGTATTTTTTCAATGAGGCACTTGCTTGCGTACGGCCATAGACCTGGTGGGTCCCGACTGTCCGCCTCTCCACATACAGTCCTGTCCAGATTCCTCTCGTTTGTTCAGCATGTTCACAACGGCAGACAGCGGCGTCGCGGCGAGCGCACAAAGGTGGAGGAGGAGATCCGACCACCTGAGGAAGTGCCTTATTAGTAACGAAACAACTGAACTAGCCCAGTGACCGAGTGACACTACCTGACAGCTGTTCCGCCCGGGTTCGATTCCACCTGTGCAGTGAAAATATCTCCAAATTTTTTGCCTCTGCCTTTATTGACATGTGGGTCCCAATTGTCATCTACGCACACCACGTCCTACACTTGCCAAAACTTCGTCCCTCGTTTTCTCTGTTTTTCGCACACTCGACATTGTGTGGGCATTTTGAAAATAGCATATCTTTTTGACTATACATCATATGAAGATGTGCTATGCATGAATGTTGATCAACATGATGTTAACTGGCTGGTAGTTCCAGTTTCGACCATGAATAAATCTTCTAGCATGATGTTAACACTGTTTGAAAAGACCGTGTTAATATAAATGCTCTGCCTCTGAAAGTTGCAGTTTCTTATCTGAAACTAAACTTGGAGTTTCTTATCTGAAACTGAAACTTGCAGTTTCTTCTCTGAGAATCACATTGTCTGCACTTTTATACTCCTATGAAACTACATTTTTTTAAGTGCTAATAATAGATCTCTAGAATTCATAAAATACTTCATATGCTGAATATTGCAAATCTGAAATTCAAAAGACATTCATATCTGAAAGTACTCTCAAAATACACAACACAAAACACAATTCACAACCTGCAAATACTAACAACCCTAAGCTCCTCCTGACAATTCACAACCTGCCCGACTATTGGTCTGGGGGGGGGGGCAAATCCCTCCTATTCCTCGGCGGAAGATAGCCGCCCCGTGAGACGATGTGAATGGCGAGGGAGAGGATGGCGGGGAAGCGTCGTCGGGCCAACTGTTTTTCTCCTCTTGTAGTTGGGTTCGGTCGACGAAGACTCCATCGGCTCGCTCTGGCACGACACCCTCACAAACGGCACCCTGTAGATGCTCGATCCTTCAATCTATGGTGGATGCTCCATCTGGGATCGATACTCCCACCACCGCTCCCTCACGATCGGATTCGGTGAATCTGTTTGCTCCATGGCCCAGAGGAGCAGCTCTATGTACTCCTGCGCGACTCCCTCTGGGTGTATCGCCGCCTTTTGGCTCTGTTGCAGATATTTGGCCATGGATGTCGCCGTCGCCGCTAGTTGGTCCTTATTGTCAAACCAAGACTGTATCTCCAACATCCTAGCTAGCTTCACAGGGTCGCCGTCTGTGATCCTCATGTATCGGTTGTACTCCTCCATCGATCTACTTCTCCACAGCACCTTCACTCGCTAGAGGTGGTTTTTGAATGGAAGAGGAGAGGAGCAGCGCTGGTTTTGGTTTAGAATGGGAGAGGAGTGACGCTGGTTTTGGATTGGAACAGGAGAGGAGGGGCGGTGGTTTTGAAATGGAAGAGGAGAGGAGCGGCGCTGGATTTAGATTGGAACAGGAGAGGAGCGGCGGTGGTTTAAGAGGAGAAGAGCGGAAGAGCGGCGCTGGTCTTGGAAGTATTTTTTTGTTTTGCGTATTTTGAGTCAAAGGTTGACCACGTACTGTATTGACAAGCAAAATGTGAATGCATGTCACCAAAAATTGTATCGTTTGGTTCGTATCTGAATGTACTTTCAAATTATATTATTTTTGCAACGTATAACATATATTTTATTTGCGAAAATCATGGTCAATTATGACCCAGAATTAAAGGGAGACTAGTTAATGTGGGGTCGCTTTCTTAATTGAAGGGTAAATTGATTTTGATTTTGATCCAGTCACAGCGCGCCGGCCCTCTCCTCCAATCCTAAATCGCTGCCGCACGCTCCTCTCCCTCTTCTCCATTGCAAAACCACCTCCTCTCCTCTCGATCATCTCCATTCCAAAACCACCGTCTCGCCTCTCCCTCTTCTCAATTGCAAAACCACCTCCTCTCTCCTCGGACGAGGATCCCCTGACGTAGCCCATCCTGCCGTTGAGACACAGACACATTGGTCCCACCAAGCGCGGGGCCCACCTGTCAGTGACCGAAAGGCAGGGGAACCTCTCCTCTCCATCATCTCCATTCCAAAACCACTGTCTCGCCTCTCCCTCTTCTCTATTGCAAGACCATCGTCTCTGCTCCCATCTTCCAAAGCTAGCACCGGACCACTCAGAAGGACATCTATGGAGGGGATGCAGCAGCGAATCAGGCAGATCACCGGCGGTGACCAGGCAAAGTTAGCCAGGTTGAAGGAGATCCTTACTTGGTTTGACAATGAGTGGGAGATTTCGAGGACGATGAGGGCCATGTGGCAATGTATGCGAAAGAGTGAGACAACGGCGATGAGGGCGGGGATGTACTCCTCGGCGGCAGTCGCGCCGCAGTCCTTGAAGTTCATCGAGTATCTCCTCTGGACGATGGAGCAGACACATTCGCCCGAGGCGAAAGTCAAGTGGAGGTGGTGGGCGTACAGGTCGAAGGTCGAGCACCTAGAGGATAACGAATCGATCGAGTACGGTGTGCCATTCGTGAGGGTGTAGAGCCAGCCGGAGCCACAGGAGTATTCGTTCTCCCACCGCAAGGGGAGGCTGGATATCTGGGTTGGTCCCATTTTTGTTCGGTATATAGCCACCTTATACTGTGTGAGGCTAGAAAATCTAGTGCTGGACTTACTCTATTGACTTGTCGCCCAGTCCCCACTTTCTTTCCTTTTTCAACCAATAGATCGGGTTTATATTGATTTTGTACTGTGTTCCCTTTATTTCCCTATTAGACCTAGAGACCAGTTGGATAGCCAGTCTCTGCTACTTTTCGCCCCCATTATTTCCTCTTTCGACCTAGTCCTAGATTCAGGTAACAAATCTTCCCCCACCCCACCCCCTTTGTTCCTTGTTTGAACCAAGTACTACTAGATTCGAGTGCATGAACTAGTTTTACGTCTTAACAGTAAAAAATTAGGTGGTTTTTGAACAGCCGATCGATCCTATCGACACGAGGGGGCCTGAGAAATAGTAGAAGATACAAATGCAGCGACGTCAGGAGCTCGGGAAGTAGAGCAAGGCCGGTTTCGAAGGAAGTTATACCTAAGGGTCGCCGGGATGTCGCTAGGTGGGCGGCGGGAGGCCGGATCTGCCCACACTACGGCAGCGAGGAAGAAGGGGTTGGAGTCCCTCCCTCGCAAGTGATGCTTGGGAGAGAACGGCAAGGCACGCTGATCGGGACCCGCCGACAGTGGGTAAGAGCCGTCGCCGAGGACGACCGCGTGAACGTTGCACCTTCTCACCTTCCCCGGAGAAAAGGATCCGGCTGGATCTGTGACCAGCGGTGAGTAGAGAGAGAGTGTGTGGCCACCGCTGTCGTGTTTAGATCTGGAGAGAACGAGACAGTGTGAAGAGAGCAACACTAGCAAGCAAGCGCGGAGGCTCCTGCCTATATAGTGGAGTACTAGTTTTCTTTTGTCTACCGGACGGAGCCGGCTTGACCTCGGCAATGACTGTCGAGAAGTCTTCATGCACGTGCCCCGGAGGCGCAGTTGTCGTCATTTTGATCTGAAGCACCGGATTATAACATATAACACGAAAAAATGCCACATGACAAGAAATCATAACCTCACTGCCCAAAGGAGACAAGATGAATCCCGACGGACAAACTAGACGAGGATCAAAGCTCAAATTAAAGATAAACTCGTAGAAAAGGGGTCCGTCGATAGATGTCCTAATTAACATAGCCGGCTTGACCTAGATGGCAGCCGAGTAGTCTTCGTGCATGTGGCCCCAATGACTAGCCCAACCCAGTTGTCGCTGTTTAACCCTCGCAGTGATCCAAAGCACATGACACCTAATTTTGCGAGATGACAAGAAACCTTTTTTTAGATTTCTCACCAGAACTACAGCCCAGTACAACACAGCCTGCACGATATGTAGATGATAGCCAATCCAGGCGTGTCTGCTGGAGTCTGGCCACATGCATGGATGAACTGATCTTCCGTGTCTTGCAGGGATCGTCCAGGTACCAAGGTGGAGTATGTACTTCTATTAACTCAGCCGACTTGCGGGGCCGGGGAGTGTGCCTATGGTCAGTTCTCAATTGTGGTCCCACATGTGTGTGCAAACGCAATATGATGCGCGTTCCATTCGGAGAGCGGCGTGCCAGACCGACCGACCGTCTGGGGTGCGACGCGAACGCGACGGGCGTGCTATATACTCCGTACATGTGTACCGCTGTTTTCTTGAGGCTTTGCTCCATGGCACAATCCATGGATACAAAATTAGTACACTGTACTATTTAAATGTCGAGGGCGGGGCTTTACCCGCGCGGTAGGCGGGGCAGTTCCGCCTAGTCGGTTCGACAGAGACGTGAGAAGATGAGGGAGTAGGCTGCTGCAAACGTAGGGCTGTGTGATTTGACAGTGAGTTATTGCTGGACAGGTGGGGCCCGGTGATTTGACTTGCCATTATCATTTTAACTGCGGCGCTACGACCGGCTTGAGTCTCCCGATTCCTGACCACCTCCATCAGGTGCCTCTCCTGATGCTCCACCATGTAGAGGCTGGCTCTTGCTTGAGAGCCCACTCCTCCACTTTTTCCTTGCCTCTTTCCCCCACATATGCAAAAATGCCATGTAAAGCGGGCTTATAGCCCACTATTGTACTTGATCCTACAGGTGCTAAGCCTGCCACATAGGCATAAAGTCTGATGTGGCAAGTTAATTAAGAAGAGAGAGACTAGTTTGGTGACCCCAGGAAGAAAAGGTGCTAAGCGTGTGTACCTAGATGAAGCAAACTTAGCAACAAAAAACTAAGCACCTATGCATTGGGGACTTGAGTTGCTAAGCCATTTAATGCCCATAGCACCTCATCTAAGCACCATTTCATTGGAAGAGGTCACTCCTTGGCAAATGCAATAAATACTACGAAGAAAGAGATAGAGAGAAGTAAACAAAAAATACTCTTATAACCAACCTTATAGCTAACCTTGTTGTATGAGTGACTAAGTGATGACTATGTATGACATGCCAACATCAGATAGCCTAACGCACCATGTTAAATCTCCAAGGGCGCGACCGCGCAAGCGAGGCGACGGTCGTGGTAGGCACGACTATGATATGGGCTGCCGGCAGCCCTTGGATCTGAGATCGAACGGTCGCATGCTAAGTTGCTGAAAATTTGCAGAATAACCCTCCAGGATAGGATATTCACCCATAGGTCTAGAATCACGCCATGCAACCATTCGATCTCAGATCCAAGGGCTCTCAGAAGCCCGTATCATGGGAGAATGGAAAGCTTCGTATCACATGTAATTTTCTCGACGCTTGACATGACATCGAAAGCCATTTAATTGGGTGTCGAATAGACATGACATCTAATTGGGCCCCCATAGTACTGTGCATGAATCCATTTATCCACCAGGCAAGCCACTACCATGCCATTCGCGCGCGCCCCCACTCGACATTTTTACAATCGATAAACCGCTCCTAGTCGTCCCGTCCTTTCACATTATGGCAGTTCCACTAATCCTAAACCTCCTCCCAAATCCATGGCGTCCCAAATCTCCATGATCGGCGGTGAGTACAAGGTTATAACCATCACCGACGATGAGTTCGACGTCATCTACACCCGTTCTTCCGCAACGGTGAAAGAATGCCTTGCTCGCTTCAAACGCATGTTCGAAAACTCAAATGATGAGTGGGTCGCTGGGCTAGATGTTGAGTACACCACAGTCCTGGGATGCGAGAAGAAACTAAAGGAGGCAGAGAAGAAGAAGCCCGCCGTGATCCAGGTTTGCGTGCATGACTTATGCTTGGTCTACCACATATGCCATGCCGACGTTGAGTGCGAGGAATTTAAGAACTTCCTCAAGGGCGGCCGAGTCAAATTCGTTACTGTAGACTTTAGGAACAACAAAGAAATCCTGAGTCGGATAGGCCTTGTTGTAGGCGCCCCCTTCGACCTCCAGAAGGAAGGGCTGGTGCCCTCCCTTGATCAGCTTTCAATGCTGACCCTGGCAGGAGCCATGGTTCATCCTTCGTACGGTAAACTAGAGAAACCTCCGTACACGTTTCATCGTCATGCATGGCAGTGGAATGTACTAGATATGGACCACATCCACTACGCTGCAATGGATGGCTACCTTTGTTTCAATATCTACAAGGGTTGGATGAAGAGCAAGAGCCAAGTGTGCGGTTCAAGCAAAGAAGTATCGCCCAAGAGGAAGAGGGACAAGGACGAAGTCGAGGACGTGGACAAGGACTCCGAGTAAGGTGGCAGTGTCGTTGCTCATGGTGGTTCTAATGCAGTGTCTACCGAATAAGTTGCTTAGTTTAATTTCTGGTGTGCTTAGTTTTATTTGAGGGGTGTGTTGTGCTGAGCCCCCAGCAGAACTATGTTATGTTTCTTCTCGTTATATTTCGTACATTTCATCTTTTAGTTGGTATAGTACTACCACTCATTTCTTGACATTATATACATACAATATATATGGCCAACATCATATAGCCAGCAATGTAGTTGTCAAAGAATTTCAAGGTGCTTAGTTTTGTCAAATAATTCCAGGGTGCTTAGTTTTATTTGAGGGGTGTGTTGTGCTGGACACCATTAACTTATCATTGTGAGAATCGGCTTATTTTTGTCATGTAACATGGTCAACGGGGTTTGACGTGAAAATACCAATGTCTAATGGCATTTCTGAGCGAACATCTAACTTAACGATGGCACTTTTTAGATATCTAATTGCATTTTTGAGCAGGCATCTCACGGATCGATGGAATTTTTTGAGTAGTTGTAACTTCTAATGGAAAAACTGAGTAGTGATACACAACTAGTGGCATAAATAATAAGAACCCAAGAATTAAATAGGGCTAATTTCATTATTTCTTTATTTCTTTATACCTTTGTGTGCGAAACAATATACGCTGCCTCCCGCCAGATTTTCTTTACAGAGGCAACATAGAACTATATGAGTGCCCTGTTAAATTTTGGAATTATTCCGGGTTCGTTTGGCCTTTTTATACATTAATTGAGTTTCTAGTCATTTAATGTGCATAATTCAAATTTGAACTACAAGCACATGCTCCCGTGCACCAAAGTTGACTGAAAAATCACATGTGTGTCCTCGGGTGAATTTCTAGTTCCCATGCAAGAAATGGGAATGAAATTCAAACATCTAGGCATCGTGGTTCGGCCGAGAACATTGAGAAGCTTGGTTTTAAAATTCTTGTAAATCCAAAACACGCCTGAAAATTATGAAACTTGGCATGGTGTCATGTCATGGTACTACCATGCTGTGGTAAAAAAAATTGCAGAATAGGAACAAGTTTTGGTATAAGTTTCTTGCAAACCGAAGCTTCTCTCAAGAAGGCTCGTGGTTCTGAGAGGGAACGTGTCACCTTTGTGTGCATAATTCAAATTTTAAATACAAGCACATGCTCCAGTGCACCAAAGCTAGTTGAAAAATCACATGTGTGTCCTCGGGTAAATTTCTAGGTCCCATTCCAGAAATGGGAATGAAATTCAAACATCTGGGCGTCATGGATCGGCTGGAAACATTGAGAAACTTGGTTCTTTAATTCCTGTAAATCCGAAACACGCATGAAAATCATGAAACTTGGCCTGGTGCCATGACATGGCACCAACATGCTGTGGTAATTTTGCTGTCCGATTTGCGAAGGCGCACACATTAACAATCAACAAAGTCATTTTGGAACAAGTGCTGTCACGTTACAATTGGAAACACAAGTATTATTGAAACCGTGGGTGTTGTATTTACCATTTACGTGCCGCCACGCGTCCCCTTTTTTATTAGCTAGGAGGCACCGTGCAGGGTAGCTATTTGAGTACGGGAGGAGTGCGATCAGACCCCTGCGCATGCTTATCGGGAGGAGAGCCCTTTAAACTCCATCTGCCATCCACCTCTCTCCCAAGGTCTCCATTAATGGCGCCCGAGCCTCTGTTTAATGGCGTGGCAATGTCTCACTCGACTGAGATTTAAGAGAGAAAAAAGAAAATCTGAAAAGAAAATTTGCACGGATCTTGATGTAAGATCCGACGGACCTATATAGCATCTACTCCGACTTATAGCAAGACTGACGAATATATATATAAGGACGACGAGAGTGGATAATAATTGTCTTACATAATTAGGAAGATAATTAAAAAGCCACATGCGGCTACGCCCGGAATACACAAGGGCAAAAGAAGAAGGAAGACGCATACAACGATCTGGCTCGCTGATCTCTACTTTCTTTATGCGCTGCAGGTCGTGGAGACTAGTTCTCGCGGCGGGCGATGATCTCTTTCATTAGTTTCATGTCCTTAATACGCTGCTTGGCAGCATCCATGGATTCCTCCACCAGCCTGTTGCGCTCGATGAGGAGCATGGCATTCTCGTCCATAAGTTTCTTGATGATGACGCCCGTCCTCTGCAACACGGCAGCGGCCTCCTCCTCCTTCTTCGCCCTTCCGGCGATCTTCGCCCTCAGCAGGTCGCGCTCGCCCTGGAGCTTCGCATTGCCCTCCCCCAGTTGCCGGATGACGCCGGTAGCCTCGTCCTGCATCCTCGCCCAGGCGGAGATCTGATCCATCTGGCTATGGACTATCACATGGATGCGCCTGTAAGAGTCCTCGCCTGCCCGTGAGAAATTTTCCCAGGCCGCCGCGGTGCGGCGGGACATCTCTGCTGCTTCCGCGGTGTGGCCGGACCAGTCTGCTACATCGACGGTGCGGCTGGACCTCCGTGCTGCTTCGACGGCGTGGCGGGACCTCTGTGCTGCTACTGCTGCGCGGCTGGACATGTCGGCTGATTTCACGGCGAGGCGGGACATCTCTCATGCTTCCTCTTCCATGCTCACCTCTCCCTGGTGGAAATCTCTCAACCCAGAACTCATGCTGGCTATGGCTTGATTGACTTGATTGTTTTTTTACTGGAAACTGTGAGGCAACAGCCCCACAGCATTTTATTAAAACTCAACCACCAAACAAACAGAAAGGTTCTGATAAGGAAGCAAACTAGAGGGGGAGGAAACTACTTGCCTATTGAGCTAATTACACAATTACAGGCACATATACAGGATATATACAACCAACTAGGGCAAAGAATTGACCCAAGCTAACAGCAATGGCTTTAGACTAGGCTTGAATCTGTGTGAGTGCAGAGTAAATCATGAATGAAGTTTCTCTTCCAAGCAGCAAATGTTGGTCTTTCATATCTGAAGATTCTACCATTTCTGAGGAGCCATATATTCCAGGCTGCTAGGTAAACGACCTCCCTGAAGAAAGGATGCCCAAAGCTCTTCCTTGCAGCAATTAAACACTAAGATGGGGTTAAACCAGCTAACCATTGGATATGCAAGTAGTTCCAAACTCTTGTGCTGAATTGGCATGTAAACAAAAGATGATATCTATCCTCATGAGCATGGGCAAAGCATAACGGGCAGGTGTTGTCTTCCTGAGGTGATCGCTAGTGTCTCCTCACCAGCAAATCTCTGGTATTGAGCCTGTCATTTAGCATTAACCACGCAAACACCTTTATCTTCATTGTCGCCTTACTTTCCCAAATCCATTTAGCTGGAGTATCAGTGGCCATGTGAGCATGCATTACTGTATAATAACTCTTTGCAGAGAAAATACCTTTGCCAGGTGTCCAAGACCAAGAGTCATGAATCCCTTCATTAGCATTAAGGTCAAGGAGACCAGACTGGACAGTGATCATCTCATCCATTGCTTCTGGTGACAAGGGCAGATGAAAAAGCTTAGACATATCAGGTGTGTTAATCACCTCTCGTACGGACACCTTATCATCAATGGCAAAATAGAACAACCTGGGAAACCTCTCCCTGAGCGGAACAGATGAGCCTAGGAACACCCAAGCATCAAACCAAAAAAGGGCAGAGTCCCCCATGTTTATGGTGACCTGAGAGTAAAGTCTGAAAACTTCATTGAGTTTGAGGATGTCTCTCCACCAATAAGAACCACATAAAATTGTGCCATGAGGAACAACACCATCATAGTAGGTATTCCAAATAAGAGAAACCTAAGGGATGTCAGCTTTGTTATAAAACTTGGAAAGGAGAGCTCTTTTTTGGATGGTTAGATTTACTATTCCCATGCCACCTTTATCTTTGGGTCTGCAAACAAGAGGCCAAGCTGCAAGTGATTGCCTAGGAGTATCAGAATTTCCTCTCCATAAGCACTGCCTCATAATCCTTTCAATTTGCTTTATAATACCAGCTGGCAAACATAAACTGCAAAGAAAATAGATGGGCAAAGAGGACAGAACTGATTGGAGTAATTGCAATCTGGCACCCTGGTTGAGAAGGCTGGAGCTGGCAGACAACCTTCTTTCAACTCTATCAACCACAGGAAATAAATCTTGAATCCTGGGTTTAGTTGTTCCCACAGGAAGCCCCAGGTAGGTGAAGGGAAGGGTCCCAACTTGGCAACCAAAAACAGAAGCTAACCTGGCAGTTTCTGCCTCATCCACATTAATAGGCAATATGCATGATTTATGGAAGTTTACTCTTAGACCTGTAGAGGCATGAAAATCTTGCAGCATCTCCTTGAGAGCTAAGAGTTGTGAATCCACAGCAGGCACAGTGAGGAGAGTGTCATCAGCATATTGCACTATAGGGAAATCAGGATCATGAGTTTCAATAGGCAGGGAGATCACTCCATTTCTGAGCATATTGTTTACCAAAGTTTGTAGCAGATTGGCTGCAAGAACAAACAAGACGGGTTATAGTGGGTCACCCTGCCTTACTCCCCTTTTGCAGGTAAATTGTTCCAGGCACACCATTTAAAATGACAGAAGAAGTCCCAGAGGATAGAAGCTATCTAATCCAACCAATCCACTTGCTGTCAAAAACCTTGTGATGCAGGAGTTTGAGGATGAGGTCATGCTCAACAGTATCAAAAGCTTTGGCAAAGTCCAACTTAAGAATCAATATAGGCTTCTTGGACTTGTGACGCTGATGAATATATTCCAGAGTCCAAGCAATACAATCTTGGATAGACCTACACTTAAGAAACCCATATTGGTTTTTATGAATGCACTTTAGGATAACCTTTTGCAATCTATTAGCCAGCAGTTTAGTCAAAAACTTCAGACAAGTATTTGTCAAGGAAATAGGCCTGAAATCATTAGGACTCTCAGGTGAGAGTTTCTTTGGAATTAAGGTGATTAAAGACCCATTGATGCTGCTAATAGTGACCTTTCCATCATAAAAGTCTTGGAATAGTTGCAAAAAATCATCCTTAATGATGTGCCAGCACCGTTTGACAAACAATCCAGTAAAACCATCAGGACCAGGGGCCCTATCTGTAGGCAGAGACTTAAGAACCTCATTTATTTCCTCCTCAGTAAATGGAGCAGACAAATTATCAAGACCATCCACTCTGTCAATCAATGAGGCTAGATCAAACTTCATATCAGTCCCCTCAGAGACACCCATTCTATCCTTGAATGTGCCCCATAACATGCCAGCCATCTGTTGGTGATTAGAGACAACATCACCATTTTCATTCTGCAGAGAGGATTGAGTTTCTCCTAAAACATTCAGTTGCCATTGCGTGGAAAAACTTAGAGTTCTCCTCCCCAACTTTTATCCACCGAATGGTACATCTCTGTTTCCAGTAAAGAAATTGCATGTGTAGGATTTCCTCAATGTGAAGTTTAACAATTTTCCTGAAATTAAATTCAGGTCTTGTTAAAGGCCTTAACTCTTCAAGATTATCAAAAAATATAACCACGTTGTTACAAGCTTGGATGGCCTTCTTAAGTTTGGACAGGCTGATGTACCAGTGTTTAAGAGCATTTCTGAGTCTTTTGAATTTTTCAGTCAAGCGAGTTGCATAATTTGCTCTTTTTGTTGGAGCATTCCAAGATTGTTCCACACAGTCAAAGAAACCAGGCAGATCCACCCAATAATTTTCAAACCGAAAGATCTTTGACTTGGGTATAGATGTTGCAATGGAGACTACACAGGGTACATGATCCGATGCTGTTCTTGTTAGGGGATGGACCATCGTGTTGGGATAGTCATTTATCCAAGTTGAGGAAGTGAAGAACCAATCCAGTTGCTCCAACAACGAATTTTCTTGCATATTAGACCATGTGTAGGATCTTCCTTTTAATGGCAGCTCGAGGAGGCCAATGTGACCAATGACCTCATTGAAGAGAAAAATATCATTTATATCTCCTCCTGGCAAGTTTCTGTTCTCAGGAGATCTAATGAAGTTAAAATCCCCCACAAGGAGCCACTTATCATCTGTTGGGATTTCCAGGTCATACAGCCATTGGACAAAATCATCTCTGGGCTGCCCTTGACAAGGCCCGTAAACATTTACCAAGGTCCATCGATTTGCATTATGGACAGATATGAAGGAGACTATGATACCAAACGGTTTAATATCCACTAAAGTGCCAATGAACATGTTAGAGCACCACGGCACAAGGATTCCACCAGAGGCACCAACAGAGGGTGAATAAATAAAATTGTCAAATCTTCTCGGGCAAAACTTTCTAATCGCACGCTGGTCAAAGAAATCACATTTAGTTTCTTGCAAACAGATGATAGAGCATTGGCTTTCCTCAATTTTCGCTCTAACGCTTCTCTGCCTATCTTCAGAGTTTAAACCTCTCACATTCCAACAGAGAACCTTCCAATCTCTAGTTTGGTGTGCATTCATGAGGAAACAATAAAATGAGGCAGATGTAATAGTTCACTTCATAACAGTGAAACAAAAGCCCATAGATAAAACCATCAACACAGACCAAAGTGCAGGTAGTAGACAAAAGAGAAACAAGGTTCACACAACTGGCATGACAAGGGACATGCCTCCCTGTATAACAATTAAAAGGCTTAATCGTCATGAGAAACTACAAGCTTGGGGGCAGTATCTGAAGAAGCCATAAGCTTCTACACGGTCATCTTCTCAGCAGGGACACCAAGAGCTGCTCCAATCATCTGAAGTGTGGCAATTGAAGTTGGAGGGGGAGCCTGCTCCTGAGTATCATCATTCTCTGGTTGGGCCTATCTGTTTGGAGTGGATGCTTGATTGTCAACCTTCAACTTCTTGGCTCTAGGCTGCCTGAGGGGCTTGGGCTTCGGGGACAAAGGAGATATAGGTTTAAAACCTTTAGATTTGGCTGCACTCCTGGTCATCCTTCCGTCAGAAAAGTCTGAGACTGTCTGAACAACTGAAGTTTTGGGCTTTCTGGCACGGGATTTCCTGGTTTGCTGGACTGTAGTTGAAAAGGTGCAGTTCATACTATCTGAAGCTTCAGTAACCTGAGTAGCTGCTTCAGAGGAAGGTACACTATTGTCTGATTCTGGCATTGCAGACTGAGTACAGGTGTTCTCCAAAAACAGTCTTCTGGTAGTGTGTTGAGGTTGCCGGTCAGGAGTTGGAAAGCAGAAAGACAGTGGAGGATCAAAAGCCATAGTCCATGATCTCTTATGCATCTGAGGCAAGCCAGGTGGAGCATGGCCTTAGGGATCTGGGCAGACAGGAAAGTAGGCATAAGTGATTCAAAAGACCTCCTCCAGATAAATTCAGGTGGCAAAGCTGGTCCCATCACAACTCTCACAAGCCCAACATGCAGAGGAGGTGCATGAACCACAATGGGATTATATGGAACTATTGCAAGGTTATCCTGGCCTGAATCCTGCACAACAACAGGCATGACCACCTCCTGGATATTGTCAGGGATCTCAATATGTATGTGCTGTTCTGGCTGGTCTAGGAGATCCGGATCAACATGCTCTTGTGGGACTCCTTCCATGACATTTTCCTGTACTAGAAAAGGGCCTTCAACCACAGCATTGTTCGGCCCATCCACCAGGTCAATAGGCTCCAATGGACCCAAAGCATCACCTGACTCATTAGAACCCATAGAAGGGTTTAAAACCATAGAGTTAGCCTCCTGGACCTGTGGTTGCACTTGCTGAACCTCATCCTCATTGTTGCATGTCCCCAGCCATGTAAATCTTGTGGATTAGCCTGTGGTGGCTTTGTGGATGAGGAGTTGAGGAGGAATGTGTAGTCATCTTGGCATAGTAGTATTTATAACCGAGTACTACTAATGCGCTCCTAAATGGGAAACCATTTAGGTTGTGATCGGTGTGAGCAGGTTTGCAATTAAATATAGCGTGGTAGTAGTAGTAATTTGGAATGTGACGAGACACACTCAAAATTTATTGACGGTTCTAGTTTCGAAGTGCGGCACTATTCCCGGATGGCGTAACGTCGGCACGTTTTCTCGGCCGTGGTGTAGCATATGCCATGGTACTAGTTCTTTTTCTACCGCTGTGTACGTGCAAAAACTGGCACCGTCGGATACATATCTTACGCTTGGCGTTCGACAGGAATAGCCTCGTGGCGAGCTATAGACTAGTCTTTTTTTCAGACGCATTACACCTATCTCTCGGGACTTCTCGCACGCACCATCACTGCTCCCTAGGTCGATGCCACCCACATACAGTTGTACTCTAAGAAGTGGTGCACGCACGCACTCGTCCGCTCTCACACACGCATCTGTAGCTATGGATTGTAGTGTTCTCAACCATCCGATTGGCTCTATCATAGGTTTCACATTGCTCCTTGGCCTTGAGATTGAGATGTTTTAAACGCGGAGGCTAAGATGGAGGCGCGAGGTTTTGGGTAATGTGCGGGCCGCACACGGCACCAACACGACATGAGCCTCGTCTGCCTGGTGTGCATGCAGTCGGGTGAGTTGTCCAAGTATAGACACAACCAGGCCCTCGTTGGTATCCGTGCCTTGACTTTGGTTGGTCATAGTGGAGAGTAACATAGACCATTTACTAGTCTATGTTACTAGTACCTTCATAGTGGGTAGTGTCATATAGTATATGCATAGTTTTTCTCCATGACGCAATCCATCGATACTACTACTGTACAAATGTATACATTTATTAAAAGGCTAGAGGGCGGGGCAGTCTAGCTTAGTCCTTTTCACGAGAGGCGAGGGCCTTTGTGATTTGACGGCTCATTACTGCTAGAAGGCGGGGCCTTGTGATTTGACTGCTCATATAAATGTGCCGACGACCCGAGGAGGAGCAAAGAACCGTGCGGTATACTCAAGTTTTCCACTGGAATACGACGGAGGAGCACGAAACACGACAGCCCAGTGCCATATCCTCTACTCTCTACTCTTATTATATATTACTAGCAAGAGGCATTGTTCTATTGGCGATAAAGAATGATCTAATTTTCTAGTCATCTCATTTTTAGCATTATTCTATTCATGCCTCGCAGAGAAGGTGACACGTGCGGCGAAACACCTGAAGCAAAATAAGAAACACATGAGCAAAAGAAGAAGGAGGATTATCACCCCCCAAAAAGAAGGAAGACGCACACACAAGTCTGGGGAGCTGCTCTCACTACATGAAGGGTTGCTGGCCGCGGAGTCGTAACTGCTTCTTCATCGCCTCCACGACCTCCATCTCCTTGCGCGTCTCCTCCACCATCTTCATCATTGTGTCCATGACGCGGGATTTCTCGACGCGAGCCTTCATCATCTATTCCACGGCCGCATTACGTACCTTGACAGCAGCCGGGTGCTCGATGTGGAGCTTCGCCAAACTCCTTCTATTCCATGACGAGGGCCTGCAACATCTTCATCGAGGAACTACTATTCTCATGCAGCTTCTTCCAGCCGGCGTTCTCCTCCTTCAGCAGGTTGAGCTCGTGGCAGAGCTTCACCTCGTCCTCCTGAAGTTGCAGGATTTCGCCGGTCGCCTTCTTCTCCGAGGCAATGCTCTTCTTCAGCAGCATCACCAAGCCGGCGGTCAACTCCCCCTGCTCATTGAGCTCAGCAGGCATGTCGTCGAGGCTCTCCTTCAGTAGCTCCACCAAGCTGTGGATGAACTCCTTCTGCTTATTGAGGTGCTTATTGAGCTGATCGGGCATGCCGTCGAGGGATAACAACTCTAGCGCCGCCAGCTTGGCATGTTCGCCTCCGCGTCTAGGGCACTCCTGGGATCCATCGCCTGCCCGTGAGAGATATTTCAAGGTCTCTGCGTGGCGGCGAGCCCTCTCTTTTTTTTCCACAGCCTTGGTTGCCGCTCCCTTGTTACGAGTAGTTCTCGACCTAGAGCTCTGCACACCAGCAGTGGCAAGGACAGACGAAGAAGGAGGACTTATGAGGAGGAAGGTAGAGTAATTTTCGGTTAGGTAGTTCCCCTTTTGATAACCTAAGTACTAGCACTAGTACTAAAACCTGCATAGTGGGAACACGTTCAGGTTTGGTACATACTGGTAGGTGTGAGCAGGCTTGCACTTAATTGTAGCACTAGTACTTTCGAATGTGATGGGAACAAGGTAATGATTAATTGATGGTTTTTGGTTTCGAGGCCCGAAACGGCTCCCGATGAGTTTAGTGGAATATAAATTTCAAATAGACTACACTGCTCAGATGCGTAAATATTATGTTACTGTCAAAAATTGGCACAAAATACGAAGGAGACCAATGGAAGTACTACTAGCAACCCATGATTTAACTACTCGCATGCGCGCAGTGGAGTAGTAATGTCTTTCTTCCGCCCTCACGTCCACTCAATTTGCATGCGCTGTATTAATTGACCATCAATGAAGTGAAGGACTTTACACGTGTCAAATTATCACATGGGGTGGATCTTGGTACAAAATTGCGTCCGCCTGTGTACCCGCGTGTGCGTGCGAGGGAATGAGTGCGTGCGTGGCGTGCGTGCACATCTTCGCTTCGTGCATGTATCGCCAGTGCGGCTCAGGGAGGACGAGTACATTCTTCTGGAACCAGCAGCACATCACTATGATCAATCCACACAAGGATGTCGCGACAACGCCTCCACATGTGCCACGTGGCTTCATGAACTGTAAGAGAGACACTGTGTAGCGTGCCATTGTGTTTTGCACATACTTGAAGTACTAGTAAGGTACACGTGCATTGCACGCGTCAGATTTTGCAACCAAATTACGAATAAATACCACACTGTAGCATGTAAGCTCTGAGTCATATATGCCTGATGTAGACCTTCATTTAATTCTTATAGTTCATCTCATTCAAAATCAATTAGTTTTTATAAAAAACCTAGGGCCTCTTTGATTCGTAGGATTTCCAAAACGCGGGAATAGGAAGAACATGGGATTAGAGTGGAATGTCCACTTGAATCCTACAGGATGGTACGAGTGTTTGATTGTGCATAGAAAAAACGCAGAATTCTTTCAAAGAGGTTTGAGTGGATGGGATGTTTCCTATGAAATAAGTGCAAATAAATCATATGGAAAAATTCCTATGGTTTACAACCCTATGAATCAAACAACCAAGATAGGAAAAATTCCTAAGGATTAGAATCCTCCAAAATTCCTTCGAGAATCCTTTGAATCAAAGAAGCCCTTAATCTATTTTATGATTCATGGAATTGTGCGTTGTAAAGCATAAAGTAAAAACAAATAATGTCAATTCAACTAAAAAAAGTTTGGGCAGTTATGATACGGAAGATTCTAGAACAAAGGAGAACCACTGTTATTTTGAGATTTGTGCATTATGCTTAAGTTCAACCATGGAGTCTGCTAGATTGTACATGTGGCAAAATCCGGTGGGGGGCTAGAAGATGGTGCGAGGGGCCGAGTGGAGGGAGACTATGAAGGAGTGCACAACTGCGAGATTGATATTTAGAGAGAGGGGGCGAGAACGTGCGCTGTTGCGCGCAGTGGCAGAGCCATGAAAAATGTCCCATGAGCTAGGGGGCCAAGCATTGCTAATCCTTTACGAGGAGGGCCAATTCATCAACTTAAACCATTTTTACCAGCAATTGTCTAATGATCACATTCATATTAGCCTCAATATATAGTGATGTTAGGGGGGGGGCATGGCCCTTGCTGCCCCCTGTCTTCGCTATTGTGCGTGCGTCTGAGAGATGAAGCGGAAGGCATGGATGATGAGAGGGGGGCGTTGGATATATAATTAATGTGGGTGTATTAGCTATATATGTAATCCTATATAGAGAGGTATACATTGATCGATGTGGACGTGGGAAAGAGGGTGAGACCTCACTAGATATATAGATTGATCGGTTTATGTGGAAAACTATGAAAGACCTAGCTATATACACACACACATAAAGGAACATCTATCATTGCGCATGCACGTGAGAGATAAAGAATGCCCGATATGATGGAGAGGGGGATGTGTGTGTGTGTGTGTGTGTGTGTGTCTGCCTTCATGGGAGACCGACCTGAAGAAAAAGATTGCATGTGTGCGATGGATAATGCTGATTGGTAGTGTGTGTGCATGCATGCACGAGAGAAAGTTAGTGGTACAATTATAAAGAGAAGACCAATGTGTGGGTGTAAAAGACTAGGTGAGGTCATAATCAGTGTAAAGTTGATTTCAAATATTTGAATAAGAGATCATGATGTTTGAAACCCATGCATGCATGAATATAACAGAGATCTGCGCGGTGTGGTTTGGAAACGAGCATGTTGCAATGTATGCACATTGAACAAGGTCAGATTGGTTTGAATTTGAGATACCGATGGCAGACATCGTTTGGCCACATTGCATCCGTGCATGGACACACTATTCTAATTGGAGACGATGGGTGGCTTTCGCATCACATATCTATATCTATACCCCTATATATATTATATTATATATTTTTTATATAGTGTGCGGATAACTTTAACTTTGAAAGATGGTCGTTGGATGAGGCCAATCCGATGGTGCAGAGCTGGCAAATTTGACCACTACTGCCCGTTGGATATCATCTAGATTCCACCAGATTTTTCCACATGTACAATCTAGAAGACTCTATGGTTGAACTTAAGCATAATGCACAAACCTCAAAACACAAGCACTTCTTCTTTGTTCTAGAATCTTGCGTATCATAATTGCCCAAATGTTTTTATACATGATTTGTTTTTACTTTATGCCTTACAACGCACAATTCCATTAATCTTAAAATAGATTAGCTTTCTTATAAAAACTAGATGATTTTGAATGAAATGAACTATAAGAATTAAACGAACATCTACATCATGCATATATGACTCAAAGCTTACATGCTATAATGTGCTATTTATTCAACATTTGGTTGCCAAATCTCATGCGTGCAATGCACGTGTACCTTACTAGTCTAAATGGTGTGTGTGTGTGTATTGTGCGTGTTAAACACATTGTACGTAGTATATCATACTAGTCTAAATTGTCTTTTTTGGTACACGTTAAGCTTGTTCTCCCAAAATTTCAAGCCGCACCTTGTTATGCCGAAATTTCAAGCTAGCGTCTCTGTCTATCGTGCTGCGAAACTCCAGCCTCTTCAACCCGCGCCTTGTTAGCCCGAAATATTTAAGATATATCTTTGTCTCGTTGTGCTCCGACAACTCCCTCCATCTCAACCCGCGCCTTGCTATTCCAAAATTATAATGCGCGCGAAAACTCCCACCTCCTGTGAAATCCCGACACGCGAAATGCCTGTGATACCCCTGAACCGAAAGAACCGCCTCAAATCGGTGGGGGTACTTTCGTAACTTACCCCACATTTCGGACAAGCGCATCCCTAAGCCATGGTTCCCCACTCCCATCCCATCCGCCCACCCATTCGTACACCGAGGCTGGCAAAACCCGCGAAGCCCCACACCCTCCTCCGTCCGCCACCCAGCCGGAGCCTCTTCCCCGACAACGTCGTCCACAGCAACACCTCGACGCCCCTCATCCACCGTACCGGATGAGGATCCGTCATCGATCTGGTCGTCCCGCCGGTTCAGCCACCCCGTCCTCCCCCTCCAAGGAGCTGCCCCGACGTTCCCCTCGTCTTTCGCGCCACCTCCATTCCCACACCGCAGTCTTCATCTGCACCACCGGAAGAGCATCATCATCACCGTTTCCTTGGATGAAGCTGCGGCCTAATCGGCACCACCAAAGAGGTTATACACTAATCGCCGCATTTTCTTCTTGATTCTATCTCACGGTGCTGCCGGCGCTCGGTCCCGAGCCGACACGGCGCGGCTCCATCCACGCCGGCGTCGCCGGCCACTTCCTCCACGGCGTCGCTCCCTCGGCGGCGATGTCCACATCAGTAGGAGCTGCTGCTGTGCTCTTGCTCTCGGTCCCCTGCCTGGTCTGCTCTTGCTCTTGCTCTTGCTCGCGCTGCTGCTATCGCTCTTGCTCTTGCTTGCGATGCTGCTCCGATTTAGCTACACTTCAGTCGACTGAATCGACTTTTGGGTCAGTCGATTTTCAGGGGGTGGGGGGCCTCACCGGAGTTAAGGAAGAACCAGCCGCAACGGGGAGGGGGCTCGCCGGAGAGGTACCCCACTATCTATCTTAGGGTTCAGGGTGGGGGCGGTGGTCGCCGGCGGTGGTGGGGCGGTGGCGTGGGGATCGCCGGAGAAAAAGCTCGGCACGGGGGGGCCTACAGGGATGGCCGGGGCGGCGGCGGACCGGTGGTGGGGAGTGTTTTCGGGGCGGGCGGTGGGGGCGGCTGTTTGGCCGGTGGTGGCTGGCGGCTCAAGGGGGTGGAGGTTGAAGATGGACTGCAGGCCCTTGATTTCGTATCCAACGGCTGTAAAATCGACTGACGAGAGATGAAAAAGTCAGTTGACTGACTTGTAGCCCCACCTCTAGTGCGTTCAGTTTCGATAGTAAAATTCGGTTTCGACAGCAAATTTCAGTTTTGACAGTTAAGTTCAGTTTCGACAGTTAAATTCAGTTTCGACAGTTAAGTTCAGATATGAGCAACTGATGTATACATCTAGCACTTTGTGGTTATGTATTTTACGTCATCTATTGGAGATGCTATTAGAATTCCACTCAGGTTAACGTTGTCTCTCTTGTCCTGCTTCAGCCTCGGCGTCGTACAACTCACCAGAGCTGCTCCAACGACGAAACCCTCCATCATAGCGGAGCAGTACCTCGGGCTCCATCTCCAGACGCCTAAGATCTTCTTCCCCTCCTCCGACAGCCATGTCAGCCGGAGCATCCTCACAGGCCAACCCAATCACGCTGAGATCGACATGGCTTCGCCAAAGAGGTTGTACACTTCTTGTGGTTTGACTTAATCTCAACATGCTTCTTTGCATCCTGTGATCTTCCAATTCTTGTGAACCAAACACCCAGATTGGCAGAAATCCTGTGTTTTTAAATTCTCTGTTTTGCACGTGCATTCCTATCCTATTCCTGTCTATTTCCTATCCCTGCATTGTTAGAATCCTCAAATTCAAACAAGCCCTTACACAATTACTTCTGTTACATATATGTGTCAAAGAAAACTTTGTGTGGTTTGTCCTGCTCCTACGGTGCTGTGTTCCACCCCAGCTCAGCTGCTCCAACGACGGAAGGGTTCACCACAGCAGGGATCCACTCTCCAAACTGTCTTTCGCCGCCTCAGATCTTCTTCCCCGCCATCGGCAGCCACGACAACTGCATTACGATCATCAACTGAGCAGATGACCTTGAGGACTACACGGGTCCGCAAGAGAGGTCGCACTCTTCCGTGTCTGCTTACGTTATGCATCGCTTAATATGATGACATGCTACTTTATCATCGTGTTCACCTATTAGACTCCGACTCAGGTCCAAACTTATGCTGAAACTTGAGTTTTTAAATTGTTGTGGGGTACATATTGGGGCAGCAATCAGTACTATCTGGTTAATCTCAGGTGTCTACTATGAGTTTCATGTTGGGTGCAAACAAACATTGAAGGATCCATTATCTGTATTTTTTAACTAAAGCTATTATCTACCTGCTATCATTTGTTTTGGGTCTATCCACAGTTTGCTACCATCACTCTGGATTTGTGCATGCACTCCTTACATAGTCTCACTATGTTTTATTCCTATGCATGTCAGTTATTGTACACAATGAAACTGAACATGTAGAGCAAAAGAGACGAGCCTTGTGTGGCAATAAAATTTCATGCAGACGTCGCTCCATGGTGGGCGCAAAGGCAGCCCCCCCTCCACCCATTTTGGATCGTAATCAAGAGGAAGATAACTGTTCTGAGGGGGATTCAGAAGTAGAAGACCACTCCTATTTACCCCATGAGGTCTTCGCTCTAACTTGGCATGCTGATGTTGGTAATATCATGCATATGGTGCCTTGCATTGCTTACTGTATACATCAAAGATGTCATCTGCTTAGTTTAGACATGCTTTGTGTCAATGCCATCTGTTTAGTTTCTTTATCGTATATGTGAATCATGCAATGCCATCTTGTTTAGCCAGGCATCAGATATGTGAATTTTGCAATGCCACCCTGGTTAGCCAGTCATCTTATATGTGAATTATATCATGACATCATTTTTTTATTATGTGTTAAATTTGTCAACAATTTTAGTACATTCAATTACTCTTCCTGTGCATCAGCCATTCGGCATGGTCATGGAAAAAATCTAGAGTGGAAACAAGGTCTTCAGAGCAGACAATGCTATCTGACGAAGCACATGTCTTGCTGGTGACAGATAGCTCCTCAGAGGAGGATTCAGAGACAGATGACCAGTCCTATTCCTCCCCTGAGGTGCATGCTCTAACTTGGCAGGGTTATGATGCTCATATCGTGCGTATGGTATCTTGCATTGCTATGTCATTTGCTTAATTAGTTTAGACATGCTTTGTGTGAATGCCACCTGTTTAGTGTCTAATTACCATATATGTGAATTATGCAATGCCATCTTGTTGCAAGACATTATATATGTGAATTATGCAATGCTATCTTGTTGCAAGGCATTATATATGTGAATTATGCAATGCCATGTTGTTTAGCGAAGCGTCATATCTGTGAATTATATCATGCCGGCATTTTTTTTGTACTTCTCATTGCTTTTGTCGACAATGTTTGTATCTTCAACTGCTCTTCCTGTGCATCAGCCATTTGAATTGGTGATGGAGAAATCTGGAGTGAAAACAAGGTATTCGGAGCAGACAATGCTACCTGGTGAAGCAGATATCTTGCTGGTTACAGATAGCTCTTCAGAGGAGGATTCAGGGGCAGATGACCAGTCCTATTATCCCCCTGAGGTGTATGCTCAAACTTGGGAGGGTTATATTACTCATATCATGCATATGTTGTATTGCATTGCTTAGTTTTTACATCATATACACGATATTGAATGCCATCTCCTTAGTTGACACATCATATATGTGATTGCCCTCTGCTCACTTCCTTGGTATATAAATCATATATTTGAATTATATCATGCCATGATGTTTACATAGACAGCATGTATCTGAATTATGGCATGCCAACCCATTTTCTAAAGACATAATATAGTTATATCATCTCATCCTGTTCACATAGTCATCATATTTTGAATTATGTCATTCTATCCGTGAATTATATCATGCCATCATGTTTCCATCGACGGCATGTTTGTGATTTATAGCATGCCAACCACTTTAATAGACACATCGTATAGTTATATCATGTCATCCTGTTTACATAGTCATCATATTTTGAAGTATGTCATTCTATCCTGTTTAGTTAGCCATCATACATGTGAAATTGTGTCATGCTATCCTGTTTAATTAGCCATCATATATGTGAAATTATGTCCTGCTATTCTGTTTGGTTAGACAACATAAATGTGAATTATTTCATGCCCTGTTTTCTTCCCTACTAACCATTGCGCCTGTCTATCTTACAATGTCTATATATTCAATTACTTTTCTTGTTTATCAGCCATTTCAATTGGAGGGGGTGATGGCAGTATCTGTGGGAGTAAAAACACGGTCTTCAGAAAAGATCGTGCTACCTGTCGATGGAGATAGAACCACGGTTGTACTTGCCCAAGAACCAGCCCCACCACACATAACCCAGACTCACGCAGATTGTACCCCTACCCAGTTGGACAGAGAACCAGCTACACCCCTTCTAACCCCAACCCCAGCAGATAGTAACCCAGTTCCCGTTGACACAGCACCGTCTCCACCACAGATCACCCAAACACGAGCAGTTAGTAAGGCAACTGCAGTGCCCAAAGCACGAGGACCACCACTCCGAACCCCAAGTCAATGCTTAAAGCAGAAGAATAATTGTTCTCAGGTCAGGTTTCGTAGCTATGGTTCATACTACTTTACTTTTGCATCACTGTATTTACTCATACCAACTAATTTCAAATTTGAAGGATGCAATTGAAACTCCAATGGCGCAACAGGTATGTTTTAAACCTGTTTCTTTAACGTGTTTGCTGTTGTAACTTGCTCTATAATGATTTCAGTTTCAATTGAATAAACAGTTATATTCTCAAGCCATGCACCTTACAAGTGTTGTTATTGCTGTGTAGTTTCCCACACTTATATTCTGTCTAAGCTGCTTTGTCTTAAATAGATATGATTCGAACTGTATCCATCTTGATTTGGCAACATAAACTAGAATGATATAGACCATACAGTGACCATACTACATAGATATATGTTTGTTTCATGCTGTTATCCTGTCCACCTTACTACTGAATTGGTTTACCAAAATGAGTTTCATATACTACATTGTAAACCTGTGATGTGTTTGTTTGTTTCTCTTTTAGAATGCGGATAAAATATTGGAGAAGAGTACCCCGTTATGCAATGGTACAGGAAGTAATGCAGATAAGGTTCAAGATAGTGAGACATCCCTGTTGGTCTCCAAGAAAGCTGATAAAAACTATATTGAAGACACTGAGACAACCCCAAAGTCCTATCTTGATGTAGTGTTCGAGTTACTGGCTACTACTGCTGGCACCAGCTCTTCGAACTTGCTGCCTGAATCAGTTCGGCTTCTTGAGTCTCAACTTCAAGTTGAAAGACATCGATCAGATGTTATGCGACAGGAAGCCGAAGGACTGAGGAAGTCCTTGCAGAATTCAGATGCATACTTTCTGGTGCAACAGCAAGTGCTGGAGGATTTAAGCGTCAAACAAGAGAAAGTTAATAAGCTTGCTAAGCATCTTGCCATCATTATGGGTACCCAGGATATTGTTTCTTGAGCTCTTCTGAAGTTGTTTCAGTTATGGACTTGTTTTGCTGCGGCATTTATATGCTGCTTTGTTCCCTATATTTGCACTGGTGGCGAACTTTGATGCCCAGTGGATGTAATATGTGTAATAGCCGTGATAGCCTAGCGTAAGTTTCTTGCCTATTTATTTCCTTATTGTCTTGTTTATTTGTTTTCTTGTAGTCAGTGTAGTTCTTTTTCCGCGGTTTGTTAGTGGCCGCAATAGCCTATTTTTTAAAACTAGGCCACATTAACCATGGGCTACATATTTATTGTAGTTAACATGGGCCTCCTACGGGCCGTAGAAACAATGGGCCTTCTAAGGGTCATAGAAACAATGGGCCTTCTACGGGGCGTAGAAACAATGGGCCTTATACTGGTCGTAGACACAATGGGCCTTCTACGGGCTGTATCATCAATGGTCCTTCTACGGGTCGTATGATCGGTTGGCCAAACATGGGCCAATAACAGACCACATTATGGTCGTAAATGGGCTAGAGTTGAAATCATTCATTCATGGGCCGACCATAACGGGCCATCGTTAATCGGCCGTATTTGATGACGCTATGAAAACGGCCCAACGTATTAATGGGCCACAAATGGGCCGACTGTAACCACAGGCTGAATTTGGCCCACAAGCAGAAAATGACAGTAACGGGCCGAATGTAAACGAATGCTGGAAATGAGCCCAAGAATAAATGGGCCCTGAGAAGGCCGAAAGATAACATGGGCTGGAAACGGCCCAACGGTATAATGGGCCGTTAATGGGTATAAAGTGATACACTGTTCATTACGGGCCAGTTTTACCATGGGCCGTTAATGGGCCGAGGGTTACTAAGGTCCTCATATGGGCCGAAAGACATCATGGGCCATACATGGGCCAGAAGTTAAAACGGGCTAGAATTATATTGGACGGCCCAGATGACGCTACTGGGCGTAATTCGGATAGGCCATAAACGGGCCCTGGGTTAGCGGGCTGTAAATGGGCTATATGCGAACAGGCCGTTAACAGGCTTGCCGTGGGCCGGCCCGCCACCTTTTAACCAAGTCAAACGGGCCGGCCTTTTCACAAGAATGGGCCTCTGTTGGGCCATGCCACATGTCGACGTATCATAGGCGCTTTGGGTCCAATGAGTGGATGACATCTGCCCCAACGGCGAGCCGACACGTGTTCCCTCCAACCAATGATGATTTTACACGTGGAAAATCCCCATTGGTCGGGGCTGTTAATGGGTTATCGGATCCAAAACCGGACCCGATAGCTTAACGGCGTTCCGTTACAGTGGATGCCATGTGTCGGTCACCCTTGATGAAAGCACTTCTGTGACGCGCGATTTATCGTCATGGAAGTGCACACTTCCGTGATGATAATTTTGGTAATGTCATGGAACACTTCTACGACAGCACAGGTATGACTATCTTGATTTTGTCATGGATGTACATGCATGACAGAAAACGTGACCTACCGTGACAAACACGTATCATCACGGAAGTGTATTTTTTTGTAGTGAGAGCTATCACGAGTCATACTCTTCTGGTGTTTTGCTAGATAAAATCTCAACATTACAACTTCTTCAAAAATGAGAAGTGAATGAAAGGTTATGCATTGGAGAAGTGGGAGTCGACCTTGAACTTTGTGTTCATGCCCATGGACACGATGTAGATCTTATCATGGATGCTTCTTTTAAAATTAGTTATCCCCTTGGTGTAAGTTCATCTTATATCTGGGAATTGGTCCCTTGCAATCGTGGTTCCAACCATATTGTTCTTCCTTGATCCCATTTCTCGCACAAGTTGAAGTACTTGTCTTCCGCAGGTCAATACACCTATCCAACCTTTATTTTGCTCTACCTTCGAGTATACCCTCTGGTATCTCGAGAATATCACGGAACAACATAACTTCTTATGAGTTCTTCATCAACTATTATTCACCGATTCCAACCCCCCGGGTTCTGAGTTATTTCACTCGAGAACACCGATAAGTGAATCGCTTCCACACTCCGATTCAATAACTCTAAGTAATTTTTGTTGCTTATGAGTTTAATAAATCCTTCAAGTCATTCCTAGCCTGGTCGGCTATGTCATTATCGTGCAACTTTTTAACTGTGCTACCTAGTACTTCCCGAAGCACAATTTTCGACGATGAGCTAAGCTTACGTCGACTTTCCTCGTCATATCATTTCGCCTTGAACAACAAGCTTGATTCCAAGCTTGTGTCGTATCCGTGGTTTCAATAACTTTTTGCTCCATCCTTCCTTTTGCTTGATGTCATCGATGAGCGATTATATCTTCATGAAGCATCTCGATAAATGTGTCATGATCATCATCAACATTCTGAGCTCTTCAAGGATATCGATTGAATTCATGTTGAGAAATACCATCCTTACCCCTCGCTGATTTGTGTTATCATCGACCACATCCTTGTCTTCCTTCAACACAAACATGTTCATGTTTTGGATTCAATCTTGAGTTCCTTGGTATCCAGCATCTGTTCTTCTTCATCTTGGAGTATTGCCATCTTTTATGTCAAGAAGGTCATGAGAATTGCTCCGCCTCTTAAAATTTCTTGGTATAATGATACTTCTCAACATCACCATTCCTTCTTGGTCCCAATGTTGATTCTAACCGGAATACCAACAAGTGAACGGTGTTGTTTGGATTCTGTACTCCTAGCAACCCTATTTCTTTGAAGTTAATGGCCGACAGTTCATCCCCAGACTATTGGTTATTGAATCACCATTCTAACATTGATCGTGCTACATAAGCCCATATTTCGGGTGCACCTTCCAACCAATGTTTAATTGTGTATGTTTTCCTCGAGCATACATCATTATATCAGTTGATCTGACAAGTGTTACCTCCTTGTTCACATAATTGTGGAAATCCATCTTTTGTTAATCTCGATAAATTGTCGCTGACTCCGTCAGCCACATCCTCATTTTCTCCTTGGTTAATGATGAAATTTTGTTTCGAAACTTGCTCCCAAGGTTCATTTCCCGATAATCTTAATATGTCATCTCGTCAATTTGTGTTGCACCTCTTCTTCTCAGGCATCCTGAGTCTGAGGTATCCTGACACCAATCATATCTGAATCTCGGTCACATATGATGGTTGGAACATTTTCAGGGGGTAATAACATTGGTCCTTATATGCCCCGGTATGGTGATGTCATGCCTAGCACACCTGGCCGGAGGTCCTATTGTTATAGTTTCCTTTTTTAGCAAGGTTAACCATTCTTCCATAAGGAAGTTGTAAGCCTTATTCTATAAGTTGTTCCTGATGAATCCTTTGTGTATCCAAGTCCGACCTTTGCTTGACAACCATGTCAATGCTATCTCGAAGCATGTCTGTGGTACTCCAATTTTCAACAAGAACATTTGAAGCCCAATGCTAAATGTTTCTTGCTCCATTATCCAAACACCGTTGTATGGGCAATGTCATGAAATTTCTCTCCCCTTACCTAAAGGCTTTTCTACGTTATATCCTGTCATGGATATCATGCTCTGCTTGTCCTTGGGAAGGATATACCCCTGAAATATGTGTTTAAACACATTTTTCCTTTCCATTGTTTTGTTTAACCTGATGATCACATCTTCTTTTCCATTGGTTTGTTTGACCTTTCTTGTGATCTATATAATCTAAGTAGTAATAATTCACTGCTTATGTAAACACCTCGGTGTACGATTCCGTCAGCAAGACCCTGTTACTATTGTTGATGACATTCTGGTAACCACCGATGGACGAGAACTTTGCCTATTGGTCCGCCTCGTTCAACGAGCAGGAAGATGGTTCTCTTCGTCCCTCGCCCTAGGTACCGATGTTGTTGCCGACATAACCGACGGACTATCCTCTGGCATGCCTTGCTTACATGATCGTGCAAGACGTCACCGCCCTTCCTGCTTTTAACCCACACTATGGGCCCATAATCCACAGTTCCACATGATCAAAACCAGACTCCACTGTAAACCCCCTGTTCCCAAGGTTGTTCCTCGCGCGTGGCCTCGTAAGTAATTCATGAGCCACCTTCTGAGAGATCATCAATTCCGTTATCAGACACAACACTTATTCCCATAGGTCTTAACCACTCTCACATTCCGATTCAGGCAACGAACGATTGCCTCTCTGCTTGGAACTTCTTATCAAACCTTCTTACTCTACTCTCGATGACTTTCTTGAATGTCAACTCGAGAGATGCCTCTATACCTCATTCACCAAGATAGCCCCTAGGTACCTAACATGTGTTGAACTCCATCCTTCTCGAGTTTTTCCACTTAACTTTCCCTAAGTACGACGGACATCCTGAAGAAAGGGTGACGACTTCATCATGACGACCCGAAGCAGAGAGATGAAGACATTAATGTAATAGATCGACCTCTTCGAGAAGAGCAACCAAGACCGAGAAGATCCGTTAGAATTTCGTAACCAAATCTTGCCCCCTTTCTCTACCTCCTAAATCTCGGGATGAGATTTCTTGTAGTGGAGGAGATTTTGTGACGCCCGGATAATCAAGCTATAGTGAAACTCTGCTAACGATACCACGTCACCTCGTTTACTGTTGCTAATCATGTGTTAGTTCAAAATGTTTCAAGTTCAAATTGAATTAATGACAAACAACCAAAGTTTTCAAACGTTAAAACAAAAATGTTCAGACTGTGCCAGATATTTCATAAGTAATTATGGTGAAGAAAACACATTTTTAGAAAATACTTAAATGCTCTAAAATAAATAAAAGTAAAGGAAAATACAAAACAGAAAACTAAAAGGAAAGGAACCCGCCCCCCACTGAGCCATCTGGCCCAGCTAGCAGACAGGCCCGCCCACTGGCCCAGGCCGGCCCACCCCACTCTCCCGTATCCCCTTGGACCCAGAAACCCTAACCCACCGTCCACCACTCTCCCCCACTCGCCCTCTCCTCCCCCCGATCTGGATCGGTATCGAACCCGATCCCATCGCCCCCGGTGGCCCGTCACCGTCCATCGCCGCCTGGACCACGCCGGAGCTACCAGCCGGCCTGCCTCCTTGACTCATCCTCTCCGGACGCCATCGCCGTCGTCCTCCCCTGCGTTGCGTCATCTCCGACCTCCTCCCCGCGCCCCACTGCCCTTTTCCCTACGGCCACCGTGAGCCCCTCTCTCCTCCTCTCTCCCTCACGCCCGCACGCGCGCTCACCACCACCCGCTTTGTCCTGGCCATACCCGCGCTAGCGGACGCGCCCATGCGCCGCCCTCACTCGCCTGCCGTCGCCCACGCCCGTTGCCGCCGTCTCCACTCCACCTGGCAGTGCCTGGCCCTGCCTCCTTGGTCGCGCCCCCGCGGGCACTCGCATCGCGCGCCCTCCTTTCCCCCGTATGCCCCGCACCCGAGCTCCGGACGGGCTCGCGTCCGCCGCGCCCATCGCCGTGAGCCCCGCCTCGCTTGCTGCCGTCTGTTGCCTCCCTCCACCGTAGCCTCTCTGCCCCCTTCTCCATCGCCCGCATCTGTCGTGGCCTTGCCCCCCACCCATGGCCTCTACTCCGCCGCTCGCTGCACGCCGTCCCGCGCCGCTCGCCCGCCTCTGGCGCCGCGCGCTTGCGCCGCCTACTGCCTCTAGTGCCCCGGCCCAGCCTTGCCCTACCCTGCTCCGGCGTCGCCCGGCGCTCCTCACGTCCCTCCTGCTCCGGCCACTGGCGGCCGACGCCGCGACAGCCCCCTCGCTGGTCGCCGCTCGGGTCTGCCCCGTCCTGCAGCCCGAGAGGGCGCCCGAGCCCAATGCACCGCGCGCGTTAGCCCGACCCGTTAAGGCCCCTTGACTATGACAATGGGGCCCCACCCCCCAGAGCGAGAATTAAAAAAAGGAAATAAAAAACAAATTAATAATTAATTAATCAAATTAATTAATCTAATTAATACTGATAATTAATCTAATTAATATGTTTAGTTAGGCTAATTAAATAAACAGTCTATGACGAACGGGCCCTGCTACCTCTTGAGCACTCCGTTGGTTTTCCCTTGAAGAGGAAAGGGTGATGCAGTAAAGTAGTGTAAGTATTTCCCTCTGTTTTTGAGAACCGAGGTATCAATCCAGTAGGAGGCCACGCATGAGTCCCTCGCACCTACACAAACAAATAAAATCCTCGCAACCAACGCAATAAAGGGGTTGTCAATCCCTTCATGGTCACTTACGAAAGTGAGATCTGATAGATATGATAAGATAATATTTTTGGTATTTTTATGATAAAGATGAAAAGTAAAATAAAAGGAAATAAAAATAGCTAAGTGTTGGAAGATTAATATGATGGAAAATAGACCCGGGGGCCATAGGTTTCACTAGTGGCTTCTCTCGAGAGCATAAGTATTACGGTGGGTAAACAAATTACTGTTGAGCAATTGACAGAATTGAGCATAGTTATGAGAATATCTAGGTATGATCATGTATATAGGCATCACGTCCGAGACACGTAGACCGACTCCTGCCTGCATCTACTACTATTACTCCACACATCGACCGCTATCCAGCATGCATCTAGAGTATTAAGTTCAAAAGAATAGAGTAACGCTTTAAGTAAGATGACATGATGTAGAGGGATAAACTCATGCAATATGATATAAACCCCATCTTGTTATCCTTGATGGCAACAATACAATACATGCCTTGCTGCCCCTACTGTCACTGGGAAAGGACACCGCAAGATTGAACCCAAAGCTAAGCACTTCTCCCATTGCAAGAAAGATCAATCTATTAGGCGAAACCAAACTGATAATTCGAAGAGACTTGCAAAGATAACCAATCATACATAAAAGAATTCAGATAAGATTCAAATATTGTTCATAGAAAAACTTGACCATAAACCCACAATTCATCGGTCTCAACAAACACATCGCAAAAGAAGATTACATCGAATAGATCTCCACAAGAGAGGGGGAGAACATTGTATTGAGATCCAAAAAGAGAGAAGAAGCCATCTAGCTAATAACTATGGACCCAAAGGTCTGAGGTAAACTACTCACACATCATCGGAGAGGCTATGGTGTTGATGTAGAAGCCCTCCGTGATCGATGCCCCCTCTGGCGGAGCTCCGGAAAAGGCCCCAAGATGGGATCTCACGGGTACAGAAGGTTGCGGCGGTGGAATTAGGTTTTTGGCTCCGTATCTGGTAGTTTGGGGGTACGTAGGTATATATAGGAGGAAGAAGTACGTCGGTGGAGCAACGTGGGCCCCACGAGGGTGGAGGGCGCGCTTGGGGGGTAGGCGCGCCCCCTACCTCATGCCTTCCTGGTTGATTTCTTGACGTAGGGTCCAAGTCCTCTGGATCACGTTCGTTCCAAAAAATATCACATTCCCGAAGGTTTCATTCCGTTTGGACTCCCTTTGATATTCTTTTTCTGCGAAACTCTGAAATAGGCAAAAAACTACAATTCTGGGCTGGGCCTCCGGTTAATTGGTTAGTCCCAAAAATTATATAAAAGTGTATAATAAAGCCCAATAATGTCCAAAACAGAATATAATATAGCATGGAACAATAAAAAATTATAGATACGTTGGAGACGTATCAGGCCCCACCTACAGTTTGACCGGTCAACGGTCACAGTTGACCGCTGACGTCATGCTAATGCAGTTAACCTAATTTTGATTTAAATTAAATCTGTTAATTACTGAAAATGATTAAATCCTTTTTAAATTAATATAAAATAATCCGTAACTCGGATGAAAATACTTTTACATGAAAGTTGCTCAGAACGACCAGCCGAATCTGAATACGCGGCCCGTTTGTCGGCCACACGTCCCTAGCATAGAGAACATGCAACATTTCACTTTCGGTTCGTTTGTTCGAAAACGTCTAACACCGGGAAAACTTTCCCGGATGTTCCCCCCCTTCGTCGGTATCACCTACTACCGCGTTAGGGCACACCTAGCACCGTTCATTGTCATGTCATGCATCGTCATGCATATGTTTGCTTTATATTTATTGTTTTTCCCCCTCTTCTCTCGCTAGACATCGAGACCGACGCCGCTGCTACCTAGTACGACTACGGTGTTGACGACCCCTCCTTCTCGGCTGAGCTTCCAGGCAAGCCCCCCTGATCACTAAATATCGCCTATTCCTTCTCTATACTGCTTGCATTAGAGTAGTGTAGCATGTTACTACTTTCGGTTAATCCTATTCTGCTGCATAGCCTGTCTTTGCTACTACTGTTGTTACCTTTACCTGCAATCCTAAATGCTTAGTATAGGAAGCTTGTATTCCATCAGTGGCCCTACATTCTTGTCCGTCTGCCATGCTATACTATCGGGCCGTGATCACTCGGGAGGTGATCACGGGTATATACTTATATACATAATACATGATACATGTGGTGACTAAAGTCGGGTCGGCTCGTTGAGTACCCGCGGTTGATTCACGGATTGGGGGCTGAAAGGACATACTTTCCCGACGGCCCTCTATGTGGATCTTTGTGGCGGAGCAACATGGCAGGTTGAGACCACCTAGGTGAGAGGTGGGCCTGGCCCTGGTCGGCGTCCGCGGTTACATCAATTAACACACTTAACGAGACTTGGTATTTGATCTGAGTCTGGCCACTGGCCTATACGCACTAACGAACTACGTGGGAACAGTTATGGGCACTCGACGTCGCGGTATCAGCCGAAGCCTTCTTGATGTCAGCAACTGAGCGGCGCGCGCCGGATTGGACGGGAACACCTGCTCTTGTATTAGGGAAGCTAGGTCTGCTTTTGGCCGCCCACGCAACATGCAGGTCTGCAATGGATGATAGGACCAGACCCCTACGCGCTTAGGATTTAGACCGGCGTGCTGACCTCTTTGTTGTGCCTAGGTGGGGCTGCGATGTGTTGATCTTCCGAGGCCGGGCATGACCCAGGAAAGTGTGTCCAGCCAAAGGGGATCGAGCGTGTTGGGTAATGTGGAGCACCCCTGCAGGGAAGTTTATCTATTCGAATAGCCGTGATCCTCGGTAATAGGACGACCCGGAGTTTTACCTTAACCTTATGGCAACTAGAACCAGATACTTAATAAAACACACCCTTCCAAGTGCCAGATATAACTCGGTGATCGCTCTCACACAGGGCGACAAGGAGAGGATCGCCGGGTAGGATTATGCTATGCGATGATACTTGGTGAACTTACCATCTACTCTCTTCTACATGCTGCAAGATGGAGGCTTCCAGAAGCGTAGTCTTTGACAGGACTAGCTATCCCCCTCTTATTCTAGCATTCTGCAGTTCAGTCCATCGATATTGCCCCTTTACACAGATACCCATGCATATGTAGTGTAGATCCTTGCTTGCGAGTACTTTGGATGAGTACTCACGGTTGCTTTGCTTCCCCTTTTCCTTTCTTCCTGGTTGTCGCAACCAGATGCTGGAGCCCAGGAGCCAGACGCCACCGTCGACGACGACTCCTACTACACCAGAGGTGCCTACTACTACGTGCAGGCCGCTGACAATGACCAGGAGTAGTTTAGGAGGATCCCAGGCAGGAGGACTGCGCCTCTTTTGATCTGTATCCCAGTTTGTGCTAGCCATCTTATGGCAACTTGTTTAACTTATGTCTGTACTCAGATATAGTTGCTTCCGCTGACTCGTCTATGATCGAGTACTTGTATTCGATCCCTCGAGGCCCCTGGCTTGTATTATGATGCTTGTATGACTTATTTATGTTTTTAGAGTTGTGTTGTGATATTTTCCCGTGAGTCCCTGATCTTGAACGTACACGTTTGCGTGCACGATTAGTGTATGATTAAATCGGGGGCGTCACAAAATTCCCGTGTACCCTCAAGAATGCTTTGACTATTATAAGAGACCATTTTGGCCTGTCCTTTGCCACAAGAGGATTGGGTCACCTTGCTGCACTTTTGCTACTATTATCATTACTTGCTCGTTACAAATTATCTTGCTAACAAACTACTTTGTTACTTACAATTTCAGCACTTGTAGACATTACCTTGCTGAAAACCACTTGTCATTTGCTCCTCGTTGGGTTCGACACTCTTACTTATCGAAAAGAGCTACAATTGATCCCATGTACTTGTGGGTCATCACACACCCACTTAGTTTTCTTTTGAGCTTTCATAAACTTATAGCTCTAGTGCATCCGTTGCATGGTAATCCCTACTCACTCACATTGATATCCATTGATGGGCATCTCCATAGCCCGTTGATACGCCTAGTTGATGTGAGACTATCTCCTTCTTTTTGTCTTCTCCACAACCACCATCTATTCCACCTATAGTGCTATGTCCATGGCTCACGCTCATGTATTGCGTGAAAGTTGAAAAAGTTTGAGAACATCAAAAGTATGAAACAATTGCTTGGCTTGTCATCGGGGTTGTGCATGATTTAAATATTTTGTGTGATGAAGATGGAGTATAGCCAGACTATATGATTTTGTAGGGATAAGCTTTCTTTGGCCATGTTATTTTGAGAAGACTTGCCTTGTTAGTATGCTTGAAGTATTATTGTTTTTATGTCAATATTAAACTTTTGTTTTGAATTATACGGATATGAACATTCATGCCAGAATAAAAGAAATTACATGGATAAATATGTTAGGTAGCATTCCACATCAAAAAATTCGTTTTTATCATATACCTACTCGAGGACGAGCAGGAATTAAGCTTGGGGATGCTTGATACGTCTCCAACGTATCTATAATTTTTGATTGTTCCATGCTATTATATTGTCTATTTTAGATGTTTTATACGAATTAATATGCTATTTTATGTTATTTTTGGGACTAACCTTTTAACCTAGAGCCCAGTGCCAGTTTCTGTTTTTTCCTTGTTTTAGAGTTTCACAGAAAAGGAATACCAAACGGAGTCCAAAAGGAATAAAACTTTTGTGATGATTTTTCTTGAACCAGAAGACATCTAGAGGACTCAGAGTGCAAGTCAGGAAAGCCACGAGGCGGCCACCAGGACAGAGGGCGCGCCCCCACCCTTGTGGGCCCCTCGTGACTCCACCGACCTATTTCTTCTACCTATATATTCTCATATATCCCAAAAGATAGAGAGAGCCACGAAAACACTTTTCCACCGCCGCAACCTTCTGTACCCGTGAGATCCCATCTAGGGGCCTTTTTTGGCGTCCTGCCGGAGGGGGATGCGATCACGGATGGCTTCTACATCAACACCATTGCCCTTCCGATGCAGCGTGAGTAGTTTACCACAGACCTACGGGTCCATAGCTAGTGATGGCTTCTTCTCTCTCTTTGATTCTTAATACCATGTTCTCCTCGATGTTCTTGGAGATCTATTCGATGTAATACCTTTTTGCGGTGTGTTTGCCGAGATCCGATGAATTGTGAATTTATGATCAGCTTATCTATGAATATTATTTGAATCTTCTCTGAATTCTTATATGCATGATTTGATATCTTTGCAAGTCTCTTCGAACTATCGATTTGGTTTGGCGAACTAGATTGGTTTTTCTTGCAATGGGAGAAGTGCTTAGCTTTGGGTTCAATCTTGTGGTGTCCTTTCCTAGCGACAGTAGGGGAAACAAGGCACGTATTGTATTGTTGCCATCGAGGATAAAAAGATGGGGGTTTCATCATATTGCTTGAGTTAATTCCTCTACATCATGTCATCTTGCTTATAGTGTTACTCCATTCTTTATGAACTTTAATCTAGATGCATGCTGGATAGCGGTCGATGTGTGGAGTAATAGTAGTAGATGCAGGCAGGAGTCGGTCTACTTGACACGGACGTGATGCCTATGTTCATGATCACTGCCTTAGATATCGTTATAACTTTGCACTTTTCTATCAATTGCTCGGCAGTAATTTGTTCATCCACCGTAATATTTTCTATCTTGAGAGAAGCCTCTAGTGAAACCTATGCCCCCCGGGTCTATTTTCCATCATATAAGTTTCCGATCTACAATTTTAGTTTCCGATTTACTTTCTTTGCAACCTTTTACTTTCCGATCTATAAACCAAAAATATTTACTTTACCATTTATCTATCTCTATCAGATCTCACTTTTGCAAGTAACCGTGTAGGTATTGACAACCCCTTTATCGCGTTGGGTGCAAGTTGTTGATTGTTTGTGCAGGTATTCGATGACTTGTGCATTGTCTCCTACTGGATTGATACCTTGGTTCTCAAAACTGAGGGAAATAGTTACTCTACTTTGCTGCATCACCCTTTCCTCTTCAAGGGAAAAACCAACGCAAGCTCAAGAAGTAGCAAACTGCTTATAAAAACCCTATGGGTATGTCTCCGTATAAAATGGTTTATGGAAAAGCATGTCACTTACCTCTTGAACTAGAACATAAAGCTTATTGGGCAATTAAAGAGCTCGACTATGATTTCAAACTTGCCGGTGAGAAGAGGTTATTTGACATAAGCTCGCTTGATTAATGGAGAACCCAAGCCTATGAGAATGCCAAGTTGTTTAAAGAAAATTTTAAAAGATGGCATGACAAAAGGATACAAAAGCGTGAGTTTAATGTAGGTGATCATGTTTTGCTATACAACTCTCACTTAAGATTTTTTGTAGGAAAGCTTCTCCCTAAATGGGAAGGTCCTTACATTATCAAGGAGGTCTATCATTTCGGTGCCATAAAAACCAACAACACCGAAGGAACAAATCCGAAGGTGGTAAACGGTCAAAGAATCAAACATTATATCTCAGGCAATCCCATAAATGTTGAGACCAACATAATTAATACCATAACACCGGAGGAGTACATAAGGGACACTTTCCAGAATGTTTCAAACTCCAAAAAGGAATAGGTATGTGGTACCGTAAGTAAACTGACTCCAAAATATTTCCAATGGCACTTTTTCTCCGTTTTGTAATATTTAAAAAATTAGGAAAATAAAAAGTAGTCCAGAAAGTGCACGAGGAAGCGGCAAGGCAGGAGGGTGCGCCCCTGTACCTTACCGGCACCTCGTGTGCCCTCCGGACTCCGTTTTCTTGCATAATACTTATTTTGGTTGGTAAATATTCATTATATAATCTCCCGAAGGTTTTGACCACCGTACCACGGCAATATCTCCTATTTTCATTTTGAGCTGTTTTCTGCCAGAGTTTTCAAGGCCAGGCATCATGTCCTCCTCCTCCAACAATGCGGAAGGTGATGCTTGGTTGATGCAGATGGAACTTAGAAGGGAGGATGCCGAGGGAGCAACGATGGTGGAGGATGAAGAAGATTCGCTTGAGGAACATCCTCCGGCTTCGGAGAGAGGTACTTTGGTGGGCATCTCCACTATTCCAAATCTCCATCAAGCAATAGGAATTAAAAACAACCATGAAGGCCAACAGGTTCAAGAAGGGCTTCCCCCTATGAGGCTCTTACACAGGTTACATCGGAACAACTTTCATAATTTGGTTCATAATTACGGAGTGGAGAACACCCCTCGTACACATATACCCTCCAATTGGGACATATCCCGTCCAAGTGAAAGCAATGCAGGAAAAGGTTCTTGGTGGCCTGAAAATAAGCATCTTTTGGAGGAAATCCAGAAGAATACAAATATGCTCCAACGTGTGCTCCAAGAACTGCAAGTCCTGAAAGGTGCTTTAATGAAGCTAACGGATACATCAACAACTCCATCATCATCACCACCTCTGAAGAAAGAGACATAAATACATGGGTATGGGCACTCCCCTTGGCTACCGCCAAGCTTGGGGGAGGTGCCCCAGTATCGTATCACCATCACACCTTTACCCTTACCGTTTTCTTAGTTCGATCCTTTTGGTTTTATCTTGATCTAGTAGAATAAAGTTTTTGGTATGACTATCTTTGAGTTTTGTTTCAATATCATCTTTGTAATCAAGTCCGTGAGTTATATAATATAGAGTAGTTTTGAGTTGAGGACTTTGCTTTCTTGCTACGATCTTGAGGGAATAAAAATAAGAGAAAGAATAAAAAGATCATATATTTATCTTATGGATAGTGATGACTTCACATATAAAGAGTATGATGAATAAAAGTTGTCGAGTGTTGATAAACATAGTTTTGGTCATTGTTGCAATTAATAGGAAGTAATAAAGAAAGAGAGGCCTCACATTGATACGTCTCCAATGTATCTTTAATTTTTGATTGTTCCATGTTGTTATATTATCAATCTTGGATGTTTTATAATCATTTTATATCATTTTTTGGTACTAACCTATTGACATAGTGCCAAGTGCCACTTGCTGTTTTCTGCATGTTTTTTACATCGCAAGAAATCAATATCAGACGGAGTCCAAATGCAACAAAACTTTATGGAGATTTTTTATGGACCATAAGGAACGTAATTGGCCCTGGCTGCGCCTGGGGGTGCCCCGAGGGAAGCACAACCCACCAGGGCGCGCCAGGAGGCCCAGGCGCGCCCTGGTGGATTGTTCCCACCTCGGGTGCCCCCGAACCGCCTCTTTGCTCTATAAATACCCCAATATTCCCAAAACCCTAGGGGAGTCGACGAAATATTCATCAAGCTGCCGCAGAGTCCAAAACCACGAGATCCAATCTAGACACCATCTCGGATGGGGTTCACCACCTCCATTGGTGCCTCTCCGATGATGCGTGTGTAGTTCTTTGTAGACCTACGGGTCCATACTTAGTAGCTAGATGGCTTCCTCTCTCTCGCTGAATTCTCAATACAATGGTCTCTCGGAGATCCATATGATGTAACTCGTTTTGAGGTGTGTTTGTTGGGATCGGATGAACTTTGAGTTTATGATCAGTTATATCTTTTTATATCCATGAAAGTTATTTGAGTTTCTTTGATCTCTTATATGCATGATATCTTATAGCCTCGTATTTCTTCTATGATATTTGGGTTTTTTTGGCCAACTTGATCTATTTATCTTGCAATGGGAAGAGGTGCTTTGTAGTGGGTTCAATCTTACAGTGCTTGATCCCAGTGATAGAAGGGGAAACGACACGTATGTATCATTGCTACTAAGGATAGAACGATGGAGTCTATCTCTACATAGGTAGATCTTGTCTACATCATGTCATCGTTCTTATTACATTACTCCGTTTTTCCATGAACTTAATACACTAGATGCATGCTGGAGAGCGGTCGATGTGTGGAGTAATAGTAGTAGATGCAGGCAGGAGTCGGTCTACTAATCTTGGACGTGATGCCTATATAGTGATCATTTCCTGGATATCGTCATGATTATTTTAAGTTCTATCAATTGCCCAGCAGTAATTTATTCACGCACCGTTTGCTATTTTTCTCGAGAGAAGCCACTAGTGAAATCTACGGCCCCGGGTCTTCCTTCTCATATATTTGCCTTTGCGATCTATTTTATTTGCTCTTTTTATCCAGATCTATTAAACCAAAAATACAAAAATACTTTGCTGCACTTTATTTTATTTGCGATCTATTTATTCAATCTATTACAACTTTATTCCATCCATGCACCATCTTGAGGCGCCGTAACCCGAAACGGATTGACAGCCCGTTTAACACGTCGGGTTGCGAGGTGTTGTTATTTGTTTGCAGGGGTTGTTTATGTTGTGTTGTTTGGTTGTCCTACTGGTTCGATAACCTTGGTCTCATATCCGAGGGAAATACCTACCGTCGCTGTGCTGCATCATCCGTTCCTCTCTGGGGAAATACCGACATAGCTTCAAGTGACATCAAAAGGAATTTCTGGCGCCGTTGCCGAAGAGGATCTTCAACACAAACCAGGTTCCTAATAAAAAAATTCATCTCCTCACAATTTATATTATTTGCCATTTGCCTCTCCCCCACTTCACAAAAAATTGCCATTTTATTCACCTCTCTTTTTCCGTTCGCCGTTTTCTCGTCAGATCTATTCTATGCTTGCAATCATGAGTGATTTCGGTATGGCACCAACAGATGATGGCCTAACTCCTAAGATAGGACGTACGGGTAATCTGGATGCTAAAACATTTATCTTGGGGCAAGGAAACGTTATGGGACAGAACGTATCCAAGAATTTTTCAACTGTGTTGGAAATCTGAGTCTTGATGATGATGCTCCTATACTTAAAACTACTAGATCTTATGTGAATGCTATTTCAGCACTAGTTCTGAAACTCGAAAGTAAATTTATTCATACTCATCCTACTTTGCAAAGATTGTTTTTTTGAGCTTCCAGAAATAAAGAATCCTAGGGCTAAAAAGTTGGCCACGCTCGTTCTTATGAATGAGTTTGACTACGTAATACGGGAAGCTAGGGATGAATCGTGAAAAACCCGTGATAGATGAAAATCTTTACAATAGTGACTATGCACTAAGGCATTTGCTTGGGGATAATAAGATTTTTGATGATAATCTTAAAAAGGAAGTCCCCATTCTAGATATAATCCAACAGGTTTTCAATAATGTTAATCAACATTACTCTTGGATTGTTGCGGGAAATCAAAGGGGTTATGATGAAAACCAACTAAGGATTGCTAAAGTTTCCATGGATAATATGTTTTATGTTGTGTTTACAAAACCCCATGATGAAATCACCTCTAAGAAAATTAAGAAGAAGAAGGATGACAAAACTTAGATCCTTGCATTATGCCTAGCTAAGGGCGTAAAACTATAACGCTTGTTGGGAGGCAACCCAATGAATAAATTTTATTTTTCCTTTTTGCTTTCTGTTCTTGTGTGTTTGCACAATTATGCTACTGGTTTGGTTGTGTTTTTGTGTTTTAATTAGTGTTTGTTCCAAGTAAAACCTTTAGGATCTTCTTGGGTGATAGTTGTTTAATCTTGCTAAAAACAGAAACTTATGTGCTCACGAAAACAATTGTTTAAAATCACCAGAACGTAATAAAATGCCAAATCTTTGCAGAAGATCAATACACAAATTACCCTAGTCGTCCTAGATTTTCAGAATTTTTGGAGTTACAGAAGTATTCGAAATAGTCAGCTTGCTACAGACTGTTCTGTTTTGACAGATTCTGTTTTCTTTGTGTTGTGTGCTTATTTTGATGGCTCTATGGTTTTCTTTGATGAGTTTTTTCCATATAAAAGTTGGAATACAGTATATATAATAAAAAAACAAAATATGAATTGGTTTGATATAGTACTTATAGTAGTGGTTTGCTTTCTTATACTAACGGATCTCATGAAGGTTTAGTTGAGTTTTGTGTGATTGAAGTCTTCAAGTTTTGGGTTATCTTACGATGGATGAAAGAAGTATAGAAGAGCCTAAGCTTGGGGATGCCCCGGCATCCCAAGCTATTATCCAAGAATGAGCAACCAACTAAGCTTGGGGATGCCCCCGAGTGCCATCCCCTCTTTCTTCTAATGAAAATCGGTATTTTACTCGAAGATATATTTTTATTCGTCACATGATATGTGTTTTGCTTGGAGCGTCTTGTATGATATGAGTCTTTGATTGTTTATTTTGTGTTTTATGTCATCAATCCTTACTGGACACACCTATTTGAGAGAGCCAAAATTATGTCATGATTTGTTAGAATTGCTCTCTGTGCTTCACTTAAATCTTTCATGAGCTATGGACTTGCTCTAGTGCTTCACTTATATCTTTTTGAGCACGGTGTGCTTAATTATTTTTGAAGAAATGCTCTATTGCTTCACTGAGATTTATTTTAGAGTTAGTAAATTTTTAAGAAATTCTCTCTTACTTCACTTTAATTATTTTGAGAGAATGATAAAAAATTATGCTCATGATCTTCACTTATATTTGTTTGAGCTTATGAAAAGCAATACATGAGAATTAGTCCCAAATTGATAGATATCCAAGAATGATAAAATAAAAACTTTCATGAAGATCATTGGACAAAATAAACTTGATTCTTAGTAATAGTTTTGGGATATGATAATGTGATGTGTGAGTTGTGTTGATGAGTAATTATTCTTTAGTAAGAATATTGGTGTTAAGGTTTGTGATTCCCTATGCAAGCACGAAAGTCAATAGTCATGCAATGAAATTATATCCTACTTGTGGTGCATTATTCGGTGTTTTTTTATGCTTAATGCTTGCTTATGAGATTATTCGTTTCTTGCTTGGTCGCTTCTCAATCTTTTGCTAGCCTTCATTTTGCACCAAGTGTTATCTCTACTTGTGCATCCAAAATCCTTTAAACCAATTTTGCCACATGAGTCCACTATATCTACCTATATGCGGTATTCTTTTAGCGTTCTAAGAAAATTTGTATGTGCCATCTCTAGTTTTCAAAATAAACTTCTCTTTTGTCTGTTTATTTCGCTCACGGAGCGGTGAGGGGTGGCTAATATTTTCCATGCTGGATGTGTTATTCTCACGATGAGTGTTTATTCACTTGTCATTGCACGAGAGTAAGGCAAAGGTTTTAGGGATGCCCAGTCATGTTGTCAAACAATAAATTCCTTGGAAAGTGTTGGTATGGAAGGCAACTGTGGATACGGCTAGCCATGGGTGAAAGTATGGTGGAAAAAGGAATAAACTTTATTTTCTGTTTGGGAACCGCCTATGATATATCTAGCATGGAAAGTGTTGGGAACTCTAAGTCGTTTTCATTGGTGGGATGGATACACCTCCCAAAATGTTTTTATCTCTTTTTTCGCATTGAGCTCTGGCACCTCTACAAATCCCTACTTCCCTCTGTGAAGGGCCTTTCTTTTACTTTATGCAATTTTTATTTTTGAAATTGATCTCCATCTTCTCTTATAAAAGCACCAACTAAGAGGCAATATGATCATACTTGAGTATTGGGTGTAGCCAATATGCGAGTGTGTTTCATGAATGGATCAATGTTTGAGCATGATGGGCTAGGGATAACTTATTTTGGCGTTGTTATTTTGAAAGACATGGTTACTTGTCGATATGCTTGAGTATTTAAATTATCATGTCAAAACTAGACTATTGCTTTGAATCACATAAAAGTCCAAATGTCCATGCTATAAAGAAAAGAATATGATATGACATGATAGATAGCATTCCACATGAAAAATTCTATTTTTATCACTTACCTACTCGAGGACGAGTAGGAGTTAAGCTTGGGGATGCTGATACGTCTCCAGTGTATCTATAATTTTTGTTTGTTCCATGCTGTTATATTATCAATCTTGGATGTTTTATAATCATTTTATATCATTTTTGGTACTAACCTATTGACATAGTGCCAAGTGCAAGTTGTTGTTTTCTGCATGTTTTTTACATCGCAGGAAATCAATATCAGACAGAGTCCAAATGCAACGAAACTTTACGGAGATTTTTTATGGACCAGAAGGAACGTAATGGGCCCTGGCTGCGCCTGGGGTGCCCCGAGGGAGGCACAACCCACCAGGGCGCGCCAGGAGGCCCAGGCGCGCCCTGGTGGGTTGTGCCCACCTCGGCTGCCCCCCGGACCGCCTCTTTGCTCTATAAATACCCCAATATTCCCAAAACCCTAGGGGAGTCGACGAAATATTCATCCAGCCACCGCAGAGTCCAGAACCACCAGATCCAATCTAGACACCATCTCGGATGGGGTTCACCACCTCCATTGGTGCCTCTCCGATGATGCGTGAGTAGTTCTTTGTAGACCTACGGGTCCGTAATTAGTAGTTAGTAGCTAGATGGCTTCCTCTCTCTTACTGAATTCTCAATACAATGGTCTCTCGGAGATCCATATGATGTAACTCGTTTTGTGGTGTGTTTGTTGGGATCTGATGAACTTTGAGTTTATGATCAGTTATATCTTTTTATATCTATGAAAGTTATTTGATTTTCTTTGATCTCTTATATGCATGATCTCTTATAGCCTCGTATTTCTTCTCCGATATTTGGGTTTTGTTTGGCCAAGTTAATCTATTTACCTTGCAATGGGAATAGGTGCTTTGTAGTGGGTTCGATCTTATGGTGGTTGATCTATTTATTCAATCTATTAGAACTTTCTTCCATCCACGCACCATCTTGAGGTGCCGTACCCGAAACGGATTGACAACCCCTTTAACACGCCGGGTTGCGAGGTGTTGTTATTTGTCTGCAGGGGCTGTTTACGTTGTGTCGCTTGGTTCTTCTACTAGTTCGATAACCTTGGTTTCATATCTGAGGGAAATACCTACCGCCGTTGTGCTACATCATCGCTTCCTCTTTGGGGAAATACCGACGTAGCTTCAAGCGACATCAAAAGGAATTTCTGGCGCCGTTGCCGGGGAGGATCTTCAACACAAACCAGGTTCCTCATCACAAATCTCATCTCCTCGCAATATACATTATTTTCCATTTGCTTCTCATTTTCCTCTCCCCCGCTTCACAAAATATTGCCGTTTTATTCGCCTCTCTTTTTCCGTTCGCCGTTTTCTCGTCAGATCTATTCTTTGCTTGCAATCATGAGTGATTTCGGTATGGCACCAACAGATGATGGCCTAACTCCTAAGATAAGACGTACGGGTAATCTGGATGCTAAAACTTTTATCTTGGGGCAAGGGAATGTTATGGGAAAAGAACGTATCCAATAATTTTTCAACTGTGTTGGAAATCTGAGTCTTGATGATGCTCCTATACTTAAAACTACTAGATCTTATGCGAATGCTATTTCAGCACTAGTTCTGAAACTCGAAAGTAAATTTATTCGTACTCATCCTACTTTGCAAAGATTGGTTTTTTGAGCTTCCAGAAATAAAGAATCCTAGGGCTAAAAAGTTGGCCACGCTCGTTCTTATGAATGAGTTTGACTACATAATACGGGAAGCTAGGGAAATCTTTGATTTCTATGGTATGAATCATGAAAAACCCGTGATAGATGAAATTCTTTACAATAGTGACTATGCACTAAGGCATTTGCTTTCTGTTCTTGTGTGTTTGCACAATTATTCTACTGGTATGATTGTGTTTTTGTGCTTTAATTAGTGTTTGTGCCAAGTAAAGCCTTTAGGATCTTCTTGGGTGATAGTTGTTTGATCTTGCTGAAAAACAGAAACTTATGTGCTCAGGAAAACAATTGTTAAAAATCACCAGAACGTGATAAAATGCCAAATCTTTGTAGAATATCAATATAAAAATTACCCTGGTCGTCCTAACGTTTCAGAATTTTTGGAGTTACAGAAGTATTCAAAATAGTCAGATTGCTACAGACTATTCTGTTTTGCTAGATTCTGTTTTCTTTGTGTTGTGTGCTTATTTTGATGGCTCTATGGTTTTCTTTGATGAGTTTTTGCCATAGAAAAGTTGGAATACAGTAGATATAATACAAAAAACAAAATATGAATTGGTTTGATACAATACTTATAGTAGTGGTTTGCTTTCTTATACTAACGGATCTCACGAAGGTTTTGTTGAGTTTTGTCTGATTGAAGTTTTCAAGTTTTGGGTTATCTTACGATGGATGAAAGAAGGATAGAAGAGCCTAAGCTTGGGGATGCCCCGACATCCCAAGCTATTATCCAAGAATGGGCAACCAACTAAGCTTGGGGATGCCCCCGAGTGGCATCCCCTCTTTCTTCTAACGACCATCGGTATTTTACTCGAAGCTATATTTTTATTCGTCACATGATATGTGTTTTGCTTGGAGCGTCTTGTATGATATGAGTCTTTGCTTGTTTTATTTTGTGTTTTAAGTCATCAATCATTGCTGGACACAGCTATTTGAGAGAGCCAAAATTATGTCATGATTTGTTAGAATTGCTCTCTGTGCTTCACTTAAATCTTTCATGAGCTATGGACTTGCTCTAGTGCTTCACTTATATCTTTTTGAGCACGGTGTGCTTAATTATTTTTGAAGAAATAATCTCTTGCTTCACTTATATTTATTTGAGAGTTAGTAAATTTCTAAGAAATTCTCTCTTGCTTCACTTAAATTATTTTGAGAGAAAGAAAAAAATTTATGCTCATGATCTTCACTTATATTTGTTTGAGCTTATGAAAAGCAACACATGAAAATTAGTCGCAAAGTGATATATATCCAAGAAGGATAAAATAAAAACTTTCATGAAGATCATTGGACAAAATAAACTTGATTCTTAGTAATAGTTTTGAGATATGATGATGTGATATGTGAGTTGTGTTGATGAGTAATTATGCTTTAGTAAGAATATTGGTGTTAAGTTTGTGATTCCCTATGCAAGCACAAAATTCAATAGTCATGCAATGAAATTATATCCTACTTGTGGTGCATTATTCAGTGTTAATTATGCGTAATGCCTGCTTATGAGATTATTCGTTTCTTCGTTGGTCGCTTCTCAATCTTTTGCTAGCCTTCATTTTGCACCAAGTATGATCTCTACTTGTGCATCCAAAATCCTTTAAACCAGTTTTGCCACATGTGTCCACTATATCTACCTATATGCGGTATTATTTTGTCGTTCTAAGCAAATTTGTATGTGCCATCTCTAATTTTCAAAATAAACTTCTCTTTTGTGTGTTCGTTTCTGTAACATCCCAAATTTTCAATTTGGAATGTTATACATAGGTCATCATATGCATATCATATTTTATTTGCATTTTGTTTTGCGATCCTCGAAATTCTAAGCAACTCTAGGACCCACAGAGAGAGTTGGGGATTTCACCGTTTTCATATTTGAATTTTCTCAAATATCAAAACAAGGATCATTTAGGTTTTAATTATTTTTCTCTCCAAAAATATTCCATATTAAAATATATGAGAGGAGATAATATGACTTGTCCAAAATAAATGAAATATTGGAGGAAAAATGTTAAAATCAAATAAATAATTTTATTTGGATTTTATTGTTATTTTATTTGAATTAGAAAAATATGCATTTTTCAAAATGGCATTTTTAGGCCAAGAAAATGTTCACTAAGTTCTAAATATTTTGTTTAGACGGTGAAAATTTGTTTTGGAATTTTTAGATTTTATTTTTATTTATTTAGGATTTTTCTCCGCAAAATTTTATTTTAAAAAACACTCTTCGCCCGACTAGGCCGAAGGCCCAGCCGAGATGGGCCACAGCCCACCTCCCCGCCGCCTTCCTCCCGAGCGGGAGAGATCCCACCGCCGCACGCCATCGAGGGAGTCCGAGTCGGACTCCTCTCGCTGCCCCCTGCCACACGTCGCCCCCCTCGGGCCTTTAAAAGGCGCCGCCCCCGCCGCCTCCACCCCCCCGAGCCACAGCCCCGCCGCCACAGTCCCCGCGCGGCCACCCGCCGTCGTAGCCCGCGCCGCCGCCCGCCGTTCGCCGCCGCTACCCCGCTTCGATTGATTCTTTTTGCTGATTGAATCTCTTCAGTTGAACTTTCAGATTTGATCTTCTTATTTGAGTTTTACCCATGCTTCTTTGCTTGATTGCTTATGTATGCTATTGTTTGTTTGCGATAGAATTCCCGGAGTGTGAAGCGTGCTACTACGAGTCTCTAGTGTTTGCAGATCGTCAGCAAGGCAAGTAACATATTGATCATACTCTTTATTCTCCAGTTTTATGCATTAGTTTCAACCCTCAAACACTGCATGATTAGGATGTGATTAACATGTGGGTATTGGGAAGTAGATGATGAGGTAGAACCTATTACCTGTTTTATTATCAAACCCTTGGGAGTTACTTCTACGTTATGCTTATATTGCCATGCTATGCTAGTAGACGTGGATTGGGTTTCAGTGTATCCATGACAGGTGTGAGATTTTTAATTAATGGTTAACTTAAGGTGGCTACTTAAATACACATCTGGGTGGATTGGTTGCGGGCACCTGGAGAATCCAGTGTTGTCCTAGGATATCCAGAGTACCCGTGTGATCATCCTATGGAATGCCACCCAGGCTCAAAGGGATCATAAGATTATTCATGCTAGAAACTTCCGTGTGCAGCCACAAGCTATTATGGGCTCTAGCATAGTCGAGTATGTTGCATGACCTCTTCCAGTGGTAGGCTAGCAGATGTAGGGGATGTAGGTTGGTACTGTCTACCCAGGGTTAGAGTTAATGCTTCTGAAAGACTGTGTCTCGGTCATCCGTTTCTCAAACACCATGTAGTGTGAGAAATCCAACGGAGGAGATCGAGTCCTTTGGGGAAAAGTGCGCAAACCTCTGTAGAGTGTACAAACTAATCATGGTTAGTCGTGTCCCCGGTTATGGACATCTTGAGTATCTAGTTCTTGGATTATCATGTTGATCTCATCACTCTAAATTAATTTGTTGGGTTGTTAATTACTTTTAATTGGGATTGAGTTGGAGGAACCTTCTCAATTTTTCAACTACCATGATAGTTAAATAAAATATATTCCTTTGATGTAGGGAAAAATTGGCTTTTCGCAAAACATTGTAACCATAGAGCCTCCACCGGCCATATATGCATGTAGTGATAGCTTTTACTCTATTCATTGCTCTACTGTGTTACATTGCCAACATATTCCATGTGCTGACCCGTTTCGGGCTGCAACATATCATGTTGCAGACTTTCCAGACGAAGAGTAAGGTGCGCTAGGTCGTTGTCGTGCACTCAGCTATGCCGTTGGAGTTGATGGACTCACTTTATCTTCCAAGCCTTCTGCTGTTATCTTATTTAGATGGCCTTAAGCCATATTTATTGTAATAAGTTCTCTCTTGAGACTATCGATGTAATAATTGTGTGATTGCTACTCTGTTATAAATCCTTCGGGTACTGTGTGTGTCAGCATTACCGATCCAGGGATGACACTTATGCACAAAGATTTGACCGTCTGAGGTCGAATCGCTACAAGATGGTATCAGAGCACACACTGAATGTAGGACACAACCACTAAGTTGAGCCATAGGTCACTCTTCTCTACTCATTTCTGACTCCTCTCCATTTTCTACTCTATAGGATGGCGGACTCTAGGAACAAGTTTTCACAACCAGATGAAGACACACCCTTTGGACGACACCTGAAGGAAGTCACCAGGTACCTAAACATCGGAATACCAAGCTTCACCGGGACCTACACCGCCACTTTACCAGAAGAGGACCGTTGGATGATTCGAGTTCAAGTTCCAAGAAGGACGTTCATGCCAGTCACTGAGCCCATAGAGTTTTCCTTTGATGCACCAACCTGGAGTCTAGGTAAGAGCATGGCAGCCCACATCGCCATGGGACGCATCGGCGAAGTTTACCACAAGGATCTTAAGGACACCATTTACCAGATATGTGGGCGCTGAGATGAGCAATGGGAGATGATCAGCACCAGGAGGGACAGGTCCATTGCACCTTTCATCCAGGAGTTAAACCAGCACATTCGTCGACAGGAGAACCAGATGTGTGCAAGCATGATAGACCTGAAAAAGGTGATGACCCGGAACATGGAGCTAGAAGAGGAACTCAAGTCTACAGGCGACGGCTATGAGGAGGAAATCGCAATACTAGTAGAGAAGATAGACGACCTGACAAGGAAGCTAGGAGTGTTCATGGGAAACCCCGCGCCAGGAGGAGATGATGACCATCCCGATGACATCTGTTCTGAAGACTACATCATCATCGACGACACCGACACGGACCCCGACCCCGACAGTAGTGATGATGACTATGAAGACGAAGCTCGAGCGGATATCATGGAGTCTTCCACCGATCAAAATTTCTAGTAGACCACCATATGATCAGTAGTATTTCCCCCCATGTATATATTAGTAGTCCGAGCACTGTAACGATAGTTAGATCGATTGTATGCCCTTGCTTGAATTGATTTTGGTGTGATATGAATGTGCTTGGCTCATGTGCATATGGGTAGTGCTTTCTCACTAGACCTCATTCTATTCTAATCTCTCCCCTCTAAACCCATCAGATGCCTCCGAGACGTGACCCTGGATTTGTCTTCCCACCGGAGCTCACTCAATTGATCCCTCCGCCACCACCTCCAGTTGACAACTTAGCCCATTTTCTGAGGTTACAGCCACCGGTGTTTTCCGGTAGCACCGAGCCAATAGTTGATGATGACTGGCTACGTAGGATTGGAAGGGAGTTGGCCACCGCAGGTTGCACAGATGCTGAGAAGTTGCGTTTTGCCGCACATCAATTGGATGGACCCGCAGCCTCATGGTGGAAGAATTACACAACCACTTTCCCTATAGCCAATGTCACTTGGGAGCAGTTTCAGCAAGCATTCCACACTGCTCATGTCTCAATTGGAGCTATGAGCATGAAGAACCGTGAGTTTCGCAACTTATGTCAAGGAAACCGTACTGTGGGGCAGCACGCGGATGAGTTCAGCAAGTTAGCTCGCTACCCCCAGATGACGTGGCCACAGATGCCGCGAAGCAGGAGAAGTTTATGGAAGGGCTGAATGTTGAGATGAGTATGCATTTAATGGTGGCAATATTTAACAACTACCAGGGGTTGGTAGATAAGGCTCTTATGATTGAAGGGAAGTAGCAGCAGATTGAGAGCCACAAAAGGAAGTATGGACGAGGGAAGTACAATTCAGGAGCTCAGCAAAAGCCTCGTTTTACCTCGAACTCGCGAGGTTATACTCATAACCATGGAGGCCATACCCACAATGGAGGAAGTTCGTATAACCACAGTGGCCCCAAGAATGGAAATGGGAATGGAGCAGGCAGCAACCAAAACCGCTCTAACCCCGCAACGCCCGCCAAGAAGGATCTAAGTCACATTACTTGTTTCAAGCGGGAAGACTGGACACTACGCCACTAAGTGCCCTGGGCCAAAGAATGGAAATGGCAATGGAAGCTCTGGGAAGAAGCCCAACCCTTTCAACAGGGGACAAGTGAACCACGTGAACGTGGAGGAGGTTGAAGAGCAGCCAGATGTTGTTATCGGTAAGTTTTTGGTTAAGTCATTTACCGCTCTTGTTCTTTTTGATACTGGTGCATCGCATTCATACATTTCAAGCGGAGTTCTGGACAAGTTTAAGTTACCCACCTTAGCCCTTAGGACACCCTTGTTATTAAGCTCACCAGGAGCAGAGTATATGGCCAGCCGATGGTGCGACCCGATACCCTTAACCATTGGTAGCCATGTTTTCCCCTCAGACCTAATAATCTTGGAGTCACAAGGATTGGATGTGATACTAGGCATGGATAGGCTATCGAAGTATGGAGGAAACATTGACTGTGCTAGTAGGTCAATTATGCTCACCACACCGGAGGGAAAATGGATTAAGTATGTATCCAGGCATGCACCAAGGAGGACCCAAGTAAATTCCCTCTCAGGAGTTGTTCAGGAGGAAGTGCCTGTAGTGAAGGATTACCCGGATGTATTTCCAGAGGAGTTACCAGTCATGCCGCCAGATCGAGACATTGAGTTTTTGATAGAGTTGGTGCCAGGCACCAGACCAATATCGAAGAGACCATATCGGATGCCTGCGAATGACCTGGAGGAGATCAAAAAGCAGATCAAGGAGTTATTGGAGAAAGGTTATATTCGACGAAGTTCGTCACCGTGGGGAGCCCCAGTGCTCTTGGTTGAGAAGAAGGATGGATCCTTGAGAATGGTTGTTGATTATCGAGCATTGAATGAAGTGACGATCAAGAACAAGTACCCACTGCCGATGATCAATGATTTGTTTGACCAGCTGCAAGGAGCAAAAGTGTTTTCAAAGATCGACCTGCGATCAGGATATCACCAGCTGAAGATTCGAGAACAGGATATACCTAAGACAGCTTTCACCACAAGGTACAGGCTATATGAGTACACGGTTATGTCATTCGGATTGACTAATGACCCTGCCTATTTCATGAGTATGATGAATAAGGTGTTCATGGAGTTCTTGGATAAGTTTGTTGTGGTGTTCATTGATGATATTTTGGTATACTCGAAAAATGAAGAGGAACACAAGGAGCATTTGCGTCTAGTTCTCGAGAAGCTCAGGGAACATCAGCTATATGACAAGTTCAGCAAATGTGAGTTTTGGTTGAAGGAAGTAGGATTTCTTGGACATGTTATATCAGGAGAAGGTATAGCAGTAGACCCTACCAAGGTTAAGTCAGTCACTGATTGGCTATCGCCCACCACCGTTGGAGAGATCCGTAGTTTTCTTGGACTCACAGGATACTACCGGAGATTCATTGAGAATTTCTCTAAGATTGCGAAGCCCATGACGGAGTTGTTGAAGAAGGACACCAAGTTCAAATGGACACATGAATGTGAGGCAAGTTTCCAGGAGCTGAAGAAACGTTTGGTTACAGCCCCAGTGCTGATCCTGCCAGATATATGCAAGGATTTCCAAGTGTATTGCGATGCATATCGCTTAGGACTTGGAGGTGTACTTATGCAAGATGGAAGAGTTGTTTCATATGCCTCACGATAGCTTCGACCGCACGAGTTGAATTACGCCACGCATGATTTGGAGCTAGCAGCCGTAGTGCATGCACTCAAGACCTGGAGACATTTTCTTATTGGAAATCGTTGTGATGTGTACACGGATCATAAGAGTTTGAAGTACATTTTCACGCAGAAGGAGCTGAATCTCAGGCAGAGGAGATGGTTGGAGCTTATAAAGGATTATGATATGAAGTTGCATTATCATTCAGGAAAGGCCAATGTCGTAGCAGACGCTTTGAGCCGGAAGAGTTACGCCAATACCCTCGTAAGCGGAGGATTACCAAAGGAGTTAGCCGAAGATCTCAGGGAGCTTCGTTTGGAGATAGTCCCTAGAGGTTTTGTTGCAGCATTGGAGGTTCAGTCAACATTATTGGGAAAGATTCGAGAAGCTCAGAAGGATGACAAGGAAATTGCCGAGATAAAGGAGAGGATTTGTAAAGGAAAAGCCAAAGGTTTTCGTGAGGAGGAGCACGATACCTTGTGGTTTGAGGACCGTGTTTATGTGCCCAATAATGCAGAGATCAGGAAGTTGATACTTTAGGAAGCTCATGACTCACCATACTCGATACACCCCAGAAACACCAAGATGTATTTGAATTTAAAGGAGCGTTTCTGGTGGACTGGTATGAAGAAGGATATTGCCGAGTATGTAGCCATATGTGATGTATGTCAGAGAGTGAAGGCAGAACATCAGAAGCCAGCGGGATTACTGCAACCTTTGCCGATACCTGAATGGAAGTGGGACAAGCTTGGCATGGATTTTATCACCGGATTACCCAGGACCCGATCGGGATATGATTCTATTTGGGTAGTAGTGGATCGTCTAACCAAAGTAGCTCACTTTATCCCAGTGAAAACCACCTATACGAGTGCAAAGTTGGCCAAGATATATATGACCACGATTGTATGTCTGCATGGAGTTCTGAGGACCATCGTATTAGATAGAGGAACACAGTTCACTTCAAAGTTTTGGCACCAACTGCACCAGACTTTAGGAACTAGGCTAGAGTTCAGTATAGCCTTTCATCCGCAGACTGATGGACAGACCGAGAGAGTCAATCACATTCTGGAGGACATGTTGAGAGCTTGTGTGCTAGATTATGGATCTAGTTGGGATGATAACTTGCCCTACGCAGAGTTCTCATACAACAACAGCTACCAAGCTAGTTTGAAGATGGCACCTTTCGAAGCTTTGTATGGAAGAAGATGCAGAACACCGTTGATGTGGGATGAAGTTGGAGACCGTCAGTTGTTTGGACCAGATTTCATTAAAGAGTCCGAAGAGAAGGTTAAGTTGATTCGAGATAGACTGAAGGTAGCTCAGTCCAGGCAGAAGAGTTATGCAGACTCAAAACGCAAGGAGGTAGTCTATGAAATCGGAGATAGAGGATATCTTCGTGTGTCACCTCTGCGAGGAGTTAAACGCTTTGGAGTTAAGGGAAAGTTAGCCCCGAGATTTGTAGGACCATACCAAGTTTTGGAGCGTATGGGAGAAGTGGCCTACAAGTTGGAGTTACCCGAAGGACTGTCGGGAGTTCATGACGTGTTTCACGTTTCCCAGTTGAAGAAGTGTCATGCTGAGATGGCCGATATCCCTCTGAGAGATACAGTGCCCCTGGAAGCAATTCAGTTGGATAGTGATCTGACCTATGAGGAGAAACCAGCCAAGATTCTCGAGTTTGCCAGCCGAGTTACCCGCAGCAAGGTTATCAAAATTTGCAAAGTTCAGTGGAGCCACCATACCGAGGACGAAGCCACCTGGGAACGAGAGGATGATCTACGGAAAGACCACCCACACCTATTTTCTAGCCAACCCGAATCTCGAGGGCGAGATTCATCTTAAGGGGGGGCAGGTTTGTAACATCCCAAATTTTCAATTTGAAATGTTATACATAGGTCATCATATGCATATCATATTTTATTTGCATTTTGTTTTGCGATCCTCAAAATTCTAAGCAACTCAAGGACCCACAGAGAGAGTTGGGGATTTCACCGTTTTCATATTTGAATTTTCTCAAATATTAAAACAAGGACCATTTAGGTTTTAATTATTTTTCTCTTGAAAAATATTTCATATTAAAATATATGAGAGGAGATAATATGACTTCTCCAAAATAAATGAAATATTGGAGAAAAAATGTTAAAATCAAATAAATAATTTTACTTGGATTTTATTGTTATTTTATTTGAATTAGAAAAATATGCATTTTTCAAAATTGCATTTTTAGGCCAAAAAAATGTTCACTAAGTTCTAAACATTTTATTTAGATGGTGAAATTTTGTTTTGGCATTTTTAGATTTTATTTTTATTTATTTAGGATTTTTCTCAGCAGAATTTTATTTTAAAAAATAACTCTTCGCCCGACTGGGCCGAAGGCCCAGCCGAGCCGGGCCACAGCCCACCTCCCCGTCGCCTTCCTCCCGAGCGGGAGGAATCCCGCCGCCGCACGCCGTCGAGGGAGTCCTAGTCGGACTCCTCTCGCTGCCCCCTGCCACACGTCGCCCCCCCTCAGGCCTTTAAAAGGCGCCACCCCCGCCGCCTCCACCCCACCCCGAGCCACAGCCCCGCCGCCACAGTCCCCGCGCGGCCGCCCGCCGCTGCAGCCCGCGCCGCTCCGCCGTTGCCCGCCACCCCGCAGCCGCCCGACGCCGTCTCCGCCGCCGCGGATCTCACCAGAGCCGCCGCCGTTGCCCCGTTTGACCGGTCGGTTTCTCTTGGTTAAACCCCAGTTTTTTTAGTTTTCCGTTTATTTTCTTAGATCAGTTTTCGTCGGTTTATTTTACTTAGCGGACGTTCGTCCGTTCGTCCGTCTTAATGAACATTGTTCGCCAGTTAGGTTCAGACAGTGAGCGTTCGTTCGTTAGTCTTTTTCTTTTTATTTTATTTTCGGCCAGGGACCTATCCGCGATTATTTTTATCGCAGATTAGCCCCTGATCTTCAAACCCTCGCCATTTCTAAACTGTTTGTCCAAATCCATTGAAACCAACGCCAAAATCTTCGTCTCGAGCCCCTCTTTCTGTTTAATCAACTTGAACAAGGTTTTGAAAATTTAAAAGTTGGTTTCAAGCAGATTTGATTTTGAAGTTCTTTTGACCGTAGTTTCAATTCCGTAGCTCCGATTCGATTGATTCTTTTTGCAAATCTAATCTCTTCAGTTGAACTTTCAGATTTGATCTTCTCATTTGAGTTTTACCCGTGCATCTTTGCTTGATTGCTTATGTATGCTATTGTTTGTTTGCGATAGAATTCCCGGAGTGCGAAGCGTGCTACTACGAGTCTCTAGTGTTTGCAGATCGTCAGCAAGGCAAGTAACACATTGATCATACTCTTTATTACCTAGTTTTATGAATTAGTTTCAACCCTGAAACACTGCATGATTAGGATGATTAACATGTGGGTATTGGGAAGTAGATGATGAGGTAGAACCTATTACCTGTTTTATTATCAAACCCTTGGGAGTTACTTCCACGTTATGCTTATATTGCCATGCTATGCTAGTAGACATGGATTGGGTTTCAGTGTATCCATGACAGGTGTGAGATTTTTAATTAATGGTTAACACATCTGGGTGGATTGGTTGCGGGCACCTGGAGAATCCAGTTTTTGTCCTAGGATATCCCGGAGTACCCGTGTGATCATCCTATGGAATGCCACCCAGGCTCAAAGGGATCATAAGATTATTCATGCTAGAAACTTCCGTGTGCAGCCACAAGCTATTATGGGCTCTAGCATAGTCGAGTATGTTGCATGACCTCTTCCAGTGGTAGGCTAGCAGATGTAGGGGATGTAGGTTGGTACTGTCTACCCAGGGTTAGAGTTAATGCTTCTGAAAGACTATGTCTCGGTCATCCGTTTCTCAAACACCATGTAGTGTGAGAAATCCAACGGAGGAGATCGAGTCTTGTGGGGAAAAGTGCGCAAACCTCTGTAGAGTTTACAAACTAATCATGGTTAGCCGTGTCCCCGGTTATGGACATCTTGAGTATCTGGTTCTTGGATTATCATGTTGATCTCATCACTCTAAATTAATTTGTTGGGTTGTTAATTACTTTTAATTTGGATTGAGTTGGAGGAACCTTCTCAATGTTTAAACTACCATGATAGTTAAATAAAATATATTCCTTTGATGTAGGGAAAAATTGGCTTTTCACAAAACATTGTAACCATAGAGCCTCCACCAGCCATATATGGCATGTAGTGATAGCTTTTACTCTGTTCATTGCTCTATTGTGTTACATTGCCAGCATATTCCATGTGCTGGCCCATTTCGGGCTGCAACATATCATGTTGCAGACTTTTCAAACGAAGAGTAAGGTGCACTAGGTCGTTGTCGTGCACTCAGCTATGCCGTTGGAGTTGATGGACTCACTTTATCTTCCAAGCCTTCCGCTGTTATCTTATTTAGATGGCCTTAAGCCATATTTATTGTAATAAGTTCTCTCTTGAGACTATCGATGTAATAAGTGTGTGATTGCTACTTTATTATAAATCCTTCGAGTACTGTGTGTGTCAGCATTACCGATCCAGGGATGACACTTATGCACAGAGATTTGACCGTCTGAGGTCGGATCGCTACATTTTTGCTCATGGAGCGGTGAGGGGTGGCTAATATTTTCCTTGCTGGATGTGTTATTCTCACGATGAGTGTTTATTCACTTGTCATTGCACGAGAGTAAGGCAATGGTTTTAGGGATGCCCAGTCCCGAAATGCAAAAATGAATTTACTTTATGTTGTCAAATAATAAATTCCTTTGAAAGTGTTGGTATGGAAGGCAACCGTGGATACAGCTAGCCACGGAAAGTGAAAGTATGGTGGAAAAAGGAATAAACTTTATTTTCTGTTTGGGAACCGCCTATGATATATCTAGCATGGAAAGTGTTGGGAACTCTAAGTCGCTTTCGTTGGTGGGATGGATACACCTCCCAAAATGTTTTTATCTCTAATTTTTCCCTTTGAGCTCTGGCACCTCTACAAATCCGTACTTCCCTGTGGCACCCCGGCTTAGAGAAACCGGAACGCCCCGTATTCCAGCCCAAGGATCGAGGTGAAGTCTTCTGGAATACGACACTGCTTAGCATAGAACAAATCAGCTCTTTATTACAATCTATTTGGGTACAAGGGTTACATCGGCACGGCGACACTATGTCTGCCGCAGTTGCTCTATGCAAGCAGCAGAACAACTCAAAGCAGCGGAAAAACTTCTAGCAGCGGAACAACGACGACGGTGGTGAACTCTGCTCTGCAGGGACTCTGGCTAGAACGCTTATCCTAGCTCGCAAACAAGAAATCAAATCCGACATGACCTACAAACTGGCATGACACACCAGGTCAGTACATTGAATGTACTTGCAAGCTCACAACAACTAGAAGCATTCGAGACAAACAATAGCATGGCAATTACAGGTTAAGCAGGAATTATCATGAGATCATCACGATAACTTGGCATGAACAACATGAACATGACACAGCTAGAACAATATGAGCATGGCATGAACATATAAATCTGACGATACTAGCATGCAACATGACGACACTATATGCACCACTTATTCTGCTCGGGTTACCTCATAACCATCACATGCATCACTTACCAACCTTGGACATCACACGATCATCCTCAGGATCAAATCAAGCTTGGTATAAACAATACCGTAGTAATCATTAAATGACCACAAGGAGCTTGATCTTTACCCACGATTCCCGCACAACATCACGAATATCCAACAACTCGGTATCCTCGATACCACGATGATCATCCGAGGATCACAAATGGAACCAGTCTTGGCTCAACGGGTTACCTCGTAACCAAACGGTGATCATTCACGGATCACATAACCAACTTATCTCATCATCGAACCGGGGTTGTTATTAAGCTCATCATTATTATTATTATTACTGTTGACCCATAGTGTGACCAACTATGAACTGGGCCCTTATCCACGGGCACGGCTCTCGATAGATTTAGTATACACTCTGCAGAGGTAGCGCACTTTACCCACACCACAGAACCCATGGCCTCGCGCTCCCATTCGGGTGGACTAACAGCGTTCCGACAAAACCGTCCTACTGCCATGACACCCTCCCGGCCACTCTGACAAACTCCCCTCTGGGATAAGTCCTGGGTGGCCCCGTACCTACCAAAGGCACCAACGGCCACCGTCGTGGCAAAACAAAAATAGTCCCAAACGGGGACAAGCCAGCTACAACAACTACGGGCACACCAGGCTTATGCCGTCCTACCTGGCCAAGGTAGCGCCCGCGCATAACCTTCCCTCGTGGGAGGCACCGGCGAGAGGCATGACAATAGACCCAGTTAGGACCTTCCCATAAAGGTAAATGTGGTTGCGCTGGTCAGCTCGATATGGTGGCACCATGACTCAGCCAACAGTTGTTCAAGTTCAATTTAATCCGGTTAAACTTGAATGCAATATGCTGAGGCATGATAAAATAACATGATGCAATTACAATGCATGAGCATGATATAAGCATGGGGTGCGACAACCATATCAACAATGAATCATATCCAACTGAGCGTGGCATAATGGCGAGCATGAATATTACAAGTACAACACTACTCATAGCATAACATGACCATTATCATCAAGAATAAGTGCCATGCAAGAACACATCAATAACATAACCGAGTAAACACTTAACCAGCTAACAGCAAAGGAACAATGCATATCAACGGTACTCGGTAACCGACGTTAGTCATGCACCGAAGAACATGACCAAACCAACATGTACTCTTGCCAAGCATGGCCAATATGAAAGTAATACTAGCAGATGAACAAGATAACAGAGTGCACGAAAACATAGCATAACGGTAAGCACTGATTCATAAGCATAACCGAAATAATGATAGTAGTAGCAAAACAAACATACAATTATTAAAGATTCAAGTTGAAACCCAATGCTACTGCATGGCTATCATGCAAATGGTGGTTGTGGCTTGCCTGGGGTGGAGGAAATCACCGGGAGAAAGTGCGAGAAGCTCGCAGAACGAATCGCCGGAAAACGTTCTCTCTCGAAGGGGGATGATTAAGCGCAAGGGAAAAATGGTCATTTTCAGAATGTTAAAACATAGTGAAAATGATACTAACAGAACGGGCTCGGCGGGACGAAGAACTGGGCTTTAGAATCACCTCATTTGGAGTTGTGGTTGAAAAGATATGATAGTTTTTCTGCCAAGGACCTATCTGTATTACAATCATCACAAACAGGCCCTCCACCGGAAAAACTGAAAGCGCCTTTTCTGAAAATATGTTTTCTAGAAAAGAAAGCGTATTTTGGCCTGAAGAAGAAGCAGAATGCGCTTTCGATAAGTGAAGGCGTACTCCCTGGAGTACGTCTCCACTTATCCAACGTGGCGGTGGCGGGGCTGGCCTCTGGGTCGCTGACGGGTGGGGGCCACGGCATCTCTTCTCTCTCCTCCCGCCTCCCTTCTTCTTCCTCACGTGCGCCCGCAGAGCAGAGGCGAGGCCTAGCACTGGCGGCCGTACCAGCGGCTCGGGTCACTCCCGGGGGAGCTCCGCACACCGGCGAGCGTGGAACGAGGCGCCGCATCCATCCCGACCAACCACGCATACCGACGAAGTCCAGAGCAGTGGAAACTTGAGGTGGCCACGGACGAGGTTGCCGGTCGGACTTGCAGCCGTGCCCAAGGGCACTCCGGGGACAAAGCGAAGACATGGGGAGGCGCGCAGGGTCTCGGGGAGTCTTCTAGTGGCGACAGAAAGGAGGGGGAGGGCTCGGCTTGGCCGGAATTTGAGTGAGGCTCACCGGCGGCCGTGGTGGACGAAGGACGAGCAGAGGGGCTCCGATGCTCGGGGAAGAGGTTGGGGAGGAGTAGTGGAGTGAGGCAAAGGTGATGGTGAGGTCGAGAGGCCTCGGGGTAGGCTTATATAGGCGAGGGGAGGGGTGCCGAGCCGGTTGCCGCCGCTCAAGTTCGGCCAAGGCTCTGGCGAGGGCCAGCGATCACGGGAGGGCGCGGGAAGGCGACGAGGGAGACAACGGACAAGCCACAGAGGTCACAGAGACGAGCTACGCTCGAGGACACGAGAAGCAAGAAGCCACGGCGCGAACAGAGACGGTCGGCTAAAGGTTTCCCGTGGGCGCGCGGCGACGAGCGCTGACGGAGGGGCTTACAGAGGGGGAGATAGCTCCAGGAGGATGGCGACAACGCGGTGAAGCTGTTGGAGATACTCACGAGCGCAAAGACGATGAGAGGGGGAGGGGCCGGAGCTAGAAGACGCCCTGGACGCAGCCAACGCCAACAGAGCGCGTGCACTATTATGCCATTAACGCGGTCACCGCGTGCACTGGCATGTAGCGGGGGCAATGGGCTGGAACGTGTTGTCTAGTGGTAAGTTCTTCCAGGGTAGATTTCAACTGCGGTGGTAGATCGATGAAAGGCTCTATGGTTAAATGGTAATCAACGTCTGAAGTTTACTGTAGTAAACTTGGACGTGTACTGGTGACCAACAGGAACTTGATTGGAGCCAAAGAGTTTGTCTAGGGTGATTAGCTTAGGAAGGACTATAATCCTGGAGAGTTTGAGGAGATTTCGATTGCTAAGCAACTTGATTTATGTTGTGCTCACATAGATGATAGGATGGAGCTGAAACTTGGAGGGGTGTGCAAATATGAGCACATGAAGGAGTGTGCAAAATTTCAACTCATTTGGGTACTCCTAGCTAGCACTTCCTTCACAATGCCTTCTGTCTGACAGAAAGTTTGAAAAATTCCCGAGGAAGATTGGCTAGGCAAATAAAGCTGAATTTTGGCATGAGGCAATGCTTTGGACATAAGAAAATGCCCAAAAGGTTTGGGAGCAATCAGAAAAGGATAGGTGGCACTTCCTTCACAGAAAGCCACACTGGACAGAAATGAAGAATAATTATTGGGGAATTATTCTTGGGCTAGAACAGGAAAGTTTGGGCATATTTGAGTAATATATGACCCAAGGGAATTATGAGAATTATTTGGGGATTTTTGGATGGACAGAAATATAGGTTGCTTCACAACCTAGGGCAATTAGGGTTATTCCTTCAATAGAAAAAGGAACATTCCTAAGGAAAAGAAATTAGGGTTTGGTTAAGCAGTGAAGTGACATGATCTTGGCAAGGTTTTGGGAATGATGAGCGACTTGGGAGGGGAATGAGGATGATTTCCCAGGTGGCAAGGCCACAGAACCACTCAAAAAAGAAAAACAGAGCAAAAAATAAATCAAAAGAAAAAGAAAAGGGCCAAAAACCAGGTTGTTATATACCCTCTGCGAAGGGCCTTTGTAGCGACCCAACCCAAATGGATCGAAGTCTGTGTGCTTAAGTGTCATCCTTGAATCGGTATGCTGACACACACAACTCGAGGAATTATAACAGAGTTCAATCACACACTTTATTACATCGAGGTCCTCAAAAGAGTATTTATTACAATAATATGGCCAAAGGTTATCTAAATAAAAATAACTGCGGAAGCATCGAAGGTAAATGAGTCCATCCAACTCCACGGCAAACTGAGTGCAGAACAACGACCTATCACACCTTAATCCTCGTCGAAAAAGTTTGCAGCATGAGACGTTGTAGCCGTGTAGGTCAGCACATGGAATATGCTGGCAATTTCACACCATAGAATAATAGTAATGAAAAAAAGACTATCTCTATATGCAAATTTAGTTGGTGGAGGCTCTAAGTTTAATTTTTGCATAAAGCAAATTTTGCCCTACAACAAAGGAATATTTTTTTATTACTACTAAGCTAAAATGCCATTATTGAGAAGGTTCCTCCAACTCAATCCCAAAAGTTCCCAATTTATTAGTAACACAATGATTTCATTAAAAAGAGTGATGACATCAACCAATAATTCACTTATAGATACTCAAATTGTCCATAACCGGGGACACGGCTAATCATGATTAGTTTGTACACTCTGCAGAGGTTTGCGCACTTTTCCCCACAAGACTCGGCCACCTCCATGATCGGAAGATCGAGACATAGTCTTTCTGAAGTATTTCCTCTAAACCCTGGGTAGACCGCTACACCTACTTTCCCCTTACATCAGCTAGTCTACCACGAAAAGAGGTCACACAACTTACTCAACTATGCCAGAGCCCATAATGGCTTGTGGCTGCACACGAAAGTTTCTAGCCATGAAATATCTTATGCTCCCTTTGAGCCTGGGTGGCGGACCTAGGGTAATCACACGGGTACTCCGGGATTCCCCTTGGGCAAGCACTGGTCACTCCAGGTGCCCCAAACAATTCACCCAGATGTGTATTAAAGTTGCCACCTTATGTTATCCCAAAATTATTAACTCACGCAACTTGCATGGATCATGTCACGACCGGTTTTTCAACTTCCCCGAGTCTTCATCATAGGAAGGATGTCCCGAAGACGAGCTATCGCCTCACGGGCAGCCATCTGCATGGCATGCCTCTCCGTAGGCATGGCCCTTCCCACAAAACGGAAGTGGCGAGATGCAGAACGTCCTCCCTTGAATTGCACCACAGCTTGGTGCATAGACACGTCGTCACTGAGTTTGTGCTGGTAAAGCGTGAACTCCGGACGAGTCGCTGGCCCGATCGCGAGCTTGGTGATGGAGACGAGGAGTTTGACAAACCCCTCAGGCACGTTCATGAACACTCGAGTCTCGCAGTTGCTGCCAGCCATCTACAAAAGTAGGCAAAAATTCTGAGTAGTCAAGTCATAAATTTATGATGACCAACAGAAAATAGCTACAATTGCAAAATGCTGAAAAAGCACAAAAGACGTTAATAACCGATTAGCGATCGCACCTAGTGGCTTCCTACAGTCAGCCTGGCTCTGATACCAAGCTTGTCACGACCGGTTTTTCAATAAAATAATTATTGAGAGACCAATCCCTTTTACGGACCAGTAAAGAAGAATTTCTTCTCACTGGTAGACAATATCTTGGTCACAGAAGAAAAATACCAGGAGTACTGAATATACTACAAGGTTGAGCGGAGACTGCTCGACAATTTATTACATGAACGCCGATAAAACATAACGGCGGATAGGGTGGCAAAACTACTAACTCACGATAACAACGATGGTGGAAATATCACCGCGAAGTGGGTGATATGACTCCTGAAAACTACAGCTCTTCGAGCGTCGGAGTGAGGCTCGAGGAGACTTATTGCGGGTGGCGGAAGCGTACATAATACAAGTGACCAATATCCAGGATCGCACGGGACTGACTGGGACTCCTCTAGGCGTCGGACGCACTATCAAACTCTTCATCCAAGAGATCGCCTTCGTCAACATCTGGCCAAATCAACAAGCCAGGTGAGTACTATGAAAGTACTCGCAAGACAGTTCGGACATAAGATATAACAAATGTAAACATGAAGCTTATGAACAGATTAACAAGTGCATTCAGACATAGAGACAAAAATGCATAGGGAATAAAAGAGAAGTCGGGCGGTAGTCCTCCCAAAATCCCAAATTAAATACTGGGTGCCAAACGAGGGTCTGAATGACTCCTCGAGAGGAAAATGCAACAATAACAATGCCGCAGTCGGGCGTCAGGGCGACACCACATAAAGGGCTTATAATAGAAAATAAAAGATAATGCGTGCCACAGTCGGATGTCTGAGCAACATCGCAGAAAGGGCTTATACGAAAGTAAATAACAAACGTGCCACAGTCGGACGTCTGAGCGACATCACATAAAGGGCTTATACGAAAATAAATAACAAACATGCCACAGTCGGACGTCTGAGCGACATCACATAAAGGGCTTATACGAAAATAAATAACAATCATGCCACAGTCGGACGTCTGAGCGACATCACATAAAGGGCTTATACGAAAATAAATAACAAACACGCCACAGTCGGACGTCTGAGCGACATCACATAAAGGGTTCATAACTTAACCTCTTAGTAGCTCAAGAATTTAAATTGTATCCAGGGAATAAACAGGTATGAGATAAACAACAGGGTTAGTCCATCCACGGGAGTAACGTTCAGCCCAGTTTACTACTCATGCTCGCTTACCGGAAGGAAGAATAAACCACGAGGGCTTGGCGTAGATAAGGATACACTGATGACTATACTTGATTATGGATACGATGACTCGGAAGGATTTGACTCTGCAGAGTTTGTACTTTAACCACAGCCAACGGATTTCAGTAGTCACGGGGACTAGTTCCGTCTACGGTGTTTTGGAAGAAACACGTCTAACCAGTACACACCCATTCAACATTTCCGAAGCCAGGAATCACCCTCGGCAACGTTCAAGAGAAACCTTGAGACGGGGAGGCTACAACCTCGCGTAGCATGGGATCAAAAATTTTATACGCGCGCTCTAAGGGGTGCCCCCCTCTCGGTCCCAACCGGAAACACCCATGCCCCCTGACCGGATGACTGGCTTTAATCCAGGGCCATGGAACCATCATCCCGGCCCCTCTGTTTGGTGTGTACATGGAAAGAGGTTACCAACTTACTAAACCGCATTCTGGCAGAAAACATGTGGTAGCACGGAAGGGGGAAGAACGATAACGTGACTCCTTCCACGTTAACGTCGGAATTTAACGGATGACGGAAGGCTGGCATGCTACAACAGTACCACCTTACTGCCCTTCATGTCACCACATGACTAGGCCATCTCTCATCAGAGATCACCGTAACTTTGGAACACACGGGTAGTTGCTTCACATGCAATGAGGTGCTCACCGATACTCGTATGCCATGTACAACCTTCCACGCAATCATGCAAACACCTATCATATCAAAGGTTCGAACATGCTTGCCTGGTTCGGAGAAGTCGAAGTTTAGCTCGGCGAAGTTCGCGGCTCCGTCACCTCTTCCGGAACCTACGGTATATCGAAAAAGCATACTAACGTGAAAACCAACGCGTGCATAAAAGTTGTTCAATTTTTTTTCAAATAAATCCCATAAAAAACTAGACAAAATTTTAAGACTGTCAGAAAAAGAATCACTCAAAAAGCACTTTTCATTAAAAAGTCATAAGGGTTTCTGTCCAGGGACTCATTTGTAATGAAACAGAAAAGTTCCAGGGGTTTAACTGAGAAAACATAAAACGGTTCGAATAGAAACGCGCAAGCCCACAGAGAAAACGTACTCTGCCCGAAGGCGCCAACAGAAAATGTTTTGCGAGGAAAACAGAAGAGAGGCTGACGGGGGGGGTCCCACATGTCAGGTTTAAAAAGCTCGCCGGCGCCCGAAGACTGCGGTGGTCGCCGGCGTTGAATCACGGCGAGGCTGGGAGATCGGAGTGTACCAAGAGTATCAGCGTGTCCTTCCGCGTCGGTGGGTGGTGGACTTGGGCATCGGGGAGCACCACGGCGACGGCGACACTTTCTCCGGCGGACGGCGGCTCGGGCGATGGTGGGGAACTCCGGTGGTGTGCTGCAAACTTCGAATTGAAGCGCGGGTCAGAAGGAGGGATGCACTAGAGAGCTACTGGCAAGAGATGGGAGGCAGAGGTGCACGCACATGAGCGAATCGAGCTGGATCCCGTGGCGGGTCGCGGCGGCCGGAGTTGAGGAAGGAGACTTCCTCGGGGCTCTCCCAGTGGCTAGGCAGGGTCTTGGTGGAGTGTAGAGGTGGTGTGGGTACTAGCTGGAGCTCGGGGCCTCTATTTATAGGCGGCTCGAGGGGGTGGCCGTGAACGGGGTTGCTCCGGCGAGCAATTACGGCGAGGCAGTAGCTTGGCAAGGAGTTTAGGTGGCCAGGCAGCATCAGTGAGGTGCACGGGGGCCGTTTCCCCGCTAATCCCGGTCGGTCTTGGCGTAATGGCGCCGGTCCACGGTGGGGTGGCCGCACGGGCACGACGGCGGCAGAGAGCGCGCTCCGCGCCCAGCGGTTCACGACGAGGGTGGCAGCGTGCACTGGGGAGTGGAAGACCACGCGGCGCTCTCCGGTGGCTTGGGCGGCGCTGGGTGGCGCCGTCTGCGCTGCGCCTCTTTCTGGCGGCCGCAAAGCCGCCGCTGGCGTCGGTCATGGGGCGGCGCACCTCCTCCAGCTCGTCGCCGACGCCCGCAAGCATCCAGGCGCTCGTGCGGCGCAGGGACAAGGGGGAGGGGACGGGGAGCAAGGCGCCAATGCGGTTACTGGCGAGATCGAGGAGATGCTCTGAAGAAAACGACAGCAGCTTCTGAACTGCACTCTGAATTTACTGAACTTGACACTGACAATGCCCTGCAGGTGTTCGACAGAATGATATGGCATGAAGAAAAAAAATTCTGGAGCTGGGACTTGGCGAGGTGACCACTCAATGCACCCAGAGGCTGCCTGAATTTTCTCAGATTTTTGAGAGAAGATTTCAAATGAATTTCATCAAATTTGACAAAACTGGTCCAAACTTGCAGTAAGAATAGTTTGAAAAATTTGAACTGGAGACCAGTGGATCTTCATGGATCTTGGTTGAGGGTTCAAAGGACTAGGAAGGGAAAAAGGTTTGGGGGCAGAAATCAAAGCAGAAAGAGTAGTTCATTTGTAAACCTCCAATGATCAAGATATAAGGTAGAAATTGTTTTGATAAGAAATAAGTGGAAAATAAAAATATGGATAGGTCCAACTTGCTGGATTTGAAGTAAATCATGATCCAAAGATAAGGAAAGGTTTATGAGAGTGGATTTGCACTAAGGTCATGGCATGAGAGCTTTGTTGAAAGTGGTAAAGGATCATTCCAAAAGTTATAGGGCATTTTCAAAGAAATTTTCAAAAGACATTTTTCCCAAGTGAAAAGCATTTTGGCTTGAGTCCAAAATAAAAAGCAAGAACTCCCAAGACCAAAAACAAGTCTTGGGTGAATCCAAATAAAACTCTTGCCATAAAAAAATATTTTGAAAGGGAGGTTTCTTATGAAGAAAAATTTTAAATCACCTCCCTCAAGTCAAGTAAAATTTTGAAAAATCCAAATGAAATTTTGGGTGTCACAGATCACACATACCAATCCGCGTCTACGAGCATGGCTAGCAATATATGACATAACGAATATTCCCGAGCGATCAAAGGTCATAGATTCATACCACATGAACTACATAGCATAACCACAAGTTTCCAATCCTTACTCATGCAATCTTTGAGGGTCAAACTAATGCCTAGTAAAAACTAGGTATTGAAAAGCATGATCAAAGTGTGAACTTGCCTTGCTGACGTTGGTTGAACTGTAAAGATTCGTAGTAGCAAGCTTCGCACTCCGGATGATCTAGCGTAAGCAAGCAATAACATACATATGGATATTCTGCCTGAAGAAAATCTTCCCTTTCCCATGTAGCTTCATCCTTAGTGTGGTTGCTCCACTGAACTCTGAAAATTTTTGTCGTTTTCTGACGGGTCCTCCGTTCAGACTCTTCCAAAATCTTTACTGGCCTCTCTCTGTAGGTGAGGTCTGGTTGTACATCAATGTTTTCATGAGATACATGCTTCTCCGGGTTACTTACACATTTTCTCAATTGTGAGATGTGGAATACGTCATGGACGTCTGACAGCTCCTTGGGTAAGTCTAGTTTGTAGGCCACTGTGCCTCTTCGTGCCTCTATACAGAATGGTCCGATAAATCTTGGGGCTAGCTTCCCCTTAATTTTGAATCGTTGCAGGCCCCTCATAGGAGACACTCGTAGGTATACGGAATCACCGGGTTCAAAGCTGACCTCACGATGCTTCTGATCATAGTAGCTCTTTTGTCGGCTCTGCGCTGTCTTGAGTCTGTCCCTGATCTGCTTAACTTTCTCCTCGGCTTCTTTAAGCATGTCTGGGCCGAAGATACGGCTGTCACCTGTTTCTGACCAATTCAGTGGGGTACGACACCTCCGTCCGTACAATGCTTCAAAGGGTGCCATTTGCAAGCTGGATTGATAACTGTTGTTGTAAGCAAACTCGGCATACGGCAAACTCTCTTCCCAACTGGATCCATAGGTGAGCACACAGGCTCTTAGCATATCCTCTAGGATTTGGTTCACACGTTCCGTTTGTCCATCAGTCTGAGGATGGTATGCTGTACTGAAAGCTAGTTGCGTGCCCAGAGCTTGTTGCAGGTGATCCCAAAATTTGGAGACAAATTGGGTGCCTCGGTCGGATATTATAGTTTTTGGGACTCCATGCAAACAAACTATACGGGAGAGATAAAGCTTGGCCAGCCTTTCTGTGGAGTAGGTAGTCTTCACGGGAATGAAATGAGCAACCTTGGTTAGTCGGTCTGTGATGACCCATATGGCGTCATTTCTGCGTTGTGATCGTGGTAGTCCGACGATGAAGTCCATTCCTATTTCATCCCATTTCCACTCCGGTATCCTGTTTGGCTGGAGTAGCCCTGCTGGCTTCTGATGCTCGGCCTTGATGCGCTGACATGAATCGCAACAAGCAATAAATGCGGCTATATCCCTTTTCATACCGTGCCACCAAAATCTTTCCTGAATGTCTTTGTACATTTTGGTTCCCCCAGGGTGGATCGAGTATGGAGCGGTGTGGCTTTCGGTTAGGATTTGTTGCTTGAGTTCCTCAATGTTAGGTACGCAAAGTCTGTCTCCGTACCATAATATTCCTTCACTGTCTGTGACGAACTCTGAAGTCTTACCCAAGTTCATTTTCTTCTTTATTCCTTCGATGCTGGGATGTCCCTGTTGAGCCTTCTTAATTTGTTCCACTAGGGTGGGCTGTATTTCCAGATTTGATACGGTGCCCTCAGAGACTAACACCATGTTGAGCCTAGTGAACTCTTGCTGAAAATCAGGCCTCAAGTTTTGCGGACCGTCGTTGTCCGGGCTGGGGTTTCGACTAAGGGCATCAGCCACTACATTTGCTTTTCCTGGATGGTAGTGAATGCCGACATCATAGTCCTTGACCAATTCCAACCAGCGTCGTTGGCGTAAATTCATCTCTGGTTGTGTGAAAATATATTTAAGGCTCTTATGGTCCGTATATATTTCACAGCGATTTCCCAACAGAAAGTGCCTCCACTCCTTGAGTGCATGTATGACTGCTGCTAGCTCCAAGTCATGTGTTGGGTAATTTTCCTCATGTTTTCGCAGCTGCCTAGAGGCATACGCGACAACTTTGCCATCCTGCATTAGTACACATCCGAGACCTTTTCGGGACGCGTCACAATATACTTCAAGACTCTTGTGTATGTCTGGCACGGTTAATACCGGTGCAGTTGTTAGCTTCTTCTTAAGTTCTTGGAAGCTTCTCTCGCATGCTTCCGTCCATACAAATTTCTTGTCTTTCTTGAGCAACTGTGTTATTGGTTTTGCCACAGTGGAGAATCCTTCAATAAATCTTCTGTAATATCCGGCCATTCCCAGGAAACTCCGCACATCTGTAACGTTGGCGGGTGGCTTCCAGTCAAGTATGGCTTTGTCTTTTTCTGGGTCTACGGCCACGCCTTCTTGGTTCAATATATGGCCTAGGAAACTAACCTGCCTTAGCCAAAATTCACACTTGCTAATTTTGGCGTATAACTGATGTTTCCTTAATTCTCCCAAAACAATTCTGAGATGCTCAACATGCTCTTCTGGTGTCCTTGAATATACCAGAATATCGTCGATGAACACCACAACAAATTTGTCCATGAATTTCATGAACACTTTGTTCATGAGGTGGACGAAATATGCGGGGGCGTTTGTTAGACCAAAAAGGCATCACTGTGAATTCATATAATCCGTATCTGGAGGTGAATACTGTTTTAGGGATATCTTCTGTCCGTACATTCAATTGATGATATCCCGATCTCAAATCAATTTTTGAGAACACCTTGGCTTGTGCGAGCTGGTCAAACAAATCATTTATCCTTGGCATCAGATATTTGTTTTTGATGGTGACCATATTGAGGGCTCGATAGTCTATACACAGTCTCAGTGTCCCATCCTTTTTCTTGGCGAACAACACTGGTGAACCCCATGGTGAGGAGCTGGCTCGAATAAATCCTTTGTCGAATAATTCCTTTATCTGCTTCTTCAACTCCACCAATTCCGAGGGTGCCATTCTATAAGGTTTCTTATAGATGGGAGCGGTGCCAGGTGCTAGTTCGATGCTGAATTCTATCTCTCGGTCTGGTGGCATGCCTGGCAGTTCTTCAGGAAATACGTCAGGAAACTCGCATACCACTGGAACTTTTCTCAGTTCTGAAATGTCCACTTTGTTCAGTTTTGGTTGCCGTGACCGTGGCCTTTCTTGAGCGATAACCTTTATAGTCTTGCCGTGATGGTGAGTGAGAATCACGGTCCGATTGAAATAGTCAATGAATCCTTTGTTGGTGGTTAACCAGTCCATCCCTAAAATGACATGCAGTCCTTTATTTTCCAACACGATGAGATTTGCTTGGAACTGTAGTCCTTCGAACTCAATGATTACTCCTTGGCAGTAACTCTGAGCGATTTGCTTATTTTCGGGAGACTTGATGATCATAGATTTTTCCAAGGGAAGTATCGAAAAACCATGTTGCAAAACAAAATTCTTCGAAACGAACAAATGGGAAGCTCGAGAATCAAACAAAACCGTGGCAGGTACTGTGTTGATAGGGAACGTACCGAGCATGATGTCTGGGGCATTCTGCGCTTCTTCCCTGGTCACATGGTTCAGGTGACCCTTCCTGTGGTTGTTGTTGGGATTGAAATTGTTGCGCTTGGGGGCTGGATTATTCCCACCATTGTTTGGCTTGGGGGCCGAGTTCCTCGGCTTTGTGCACTGTTTAGCATGGTGCCCTTCTTCACCACAAGCATAGCAGGTGACCCCTGGATGGTACGTGAACTCCTTGTCCCTGGCATGAAACTGTCTGACGGGCCTTAGATCAGGAGTCGTGGATTTCCTTGCTTCTGTCCTTGTAACCTCAGTCTTGCTTCGGTTGTTGCGAGCAAGAGTCGTCTTGTCCCTCTTTCGCTTACGGAGATCTTCCAGACTACGGCGCTCATTCTCCAAGGTAATGGCCTTGTCAACCAGAGTCTTAAAATCCGGGAAAGTGTGTACAACCAGTTGGCATTTTAGTGCCGGTGCCAGGCCGTCCAGGAATTTTTCCATCCTCTTGTTCTCTGTCATGTGCTCGTCGCAGGCATAACGAGATAGCTGGGCAAACTGACCGTTGTATTCGGTCACTGACATGCCTCTTTGCTTGAGGTCATCAAATTCTCTCTTCTTGATTTTTATGATGCTCCTGGGGATGTGTGCCCCACGAAAGCCTTCCTTGAATTCTTCCCAGGTGATGTTGTGTTCACTGGGATGCATGTGTAGGAAGTTCTCCCACCATGCTGCAGCTGCTCCAGTAAGGTAGTGTGGTGCATAAAGCACCTTCTCATTATCTGAGCACTGAGCAATAATCAGCTTCCTCTCGATATCACGAAGCCAGTCATCGGCTTCCAGCGGCCTATCAGTGTGAGCAAAAGTTGAAGGGCGAGTCTTCTGTAACTCAGATAAATTGGAATGTGGTTGATAGGGTTCATGGTGGTTTCCCATATTGATGATGTGATTCATCATCTCTTGGTGCTGTTGCTGGCTTTGTTTGAAGAGACGGCATACTTGAGACAAGGCTGCTTCGCTGTCTTGTTGACTCGACTGTCCCTGAGTGAAGTTGTTGCTAGTCTGTGTCCAATAAACTTCTTCTGGCTGATTGGGCATGGAGCGAGTCCACGGACGAGACATTTTTCCAGTCTGGGGTATTATTTTGTAAAAATCATGAGAAGATCTGTGTGGCACAAGGAAAATCTTGCAAAGGCAACAATTTAAAAGACCTCAAGATTTTTCAGGAAAACACAAACGATTTCGCACGGAGAAGGACCGCTTAGCATATATCTTACACGCGAAAAGCAGACACACGATACAGCACTCAGGATGGGCGTACACAATCCTGACATGTTATTTAGACTAGCATACTCCTCCGGAAAGCAGCGAACACACTAATACAAACTAGCGTACAGATAAAACACACCATACAAGCAGACATAACGCGCGACTACCCGGCGCACTGAGTCGGAGATGGTGACGATGTCCTTCCCCTTGCCGAGGGCAAGACTCAGCGGTGCAGGAGATTCAACCTCCACCTCCTCTCTAGCTGGCTCCTGGCGCGTAACACTGCGCTGCGGTGATGGCGCGGGGGCGACAGGCGGTAGTGCGGGTGTGGCAGGCGGTGTAGCTCTGACTGGAGTAGGAGCGATGACTCGGTCGAACTCCTCAGTGGTAGGCAGACGGCGAGCAGTGGCCAGAACGGCCGGTGCATAAGAGGCTGAAGACGAGACGAATGTCAGAGGCGGTGCTGTGAGGAGAAGCTCCTTCCTGCTGGCAGGACCGCCCCGGACTAAGTCCATGCGAGCAGCCACAAGATCGTCTACGAGGTTGTCGAAAGATTCCTCCAGAGCCTTGAGGTACTCCACGACCATCTCGATGGCTTCATCTCGCTCTCCCCGATGGCAGGCAAATGCATAGTGACAGGTATATGGCACATGGCATGGGAGGTAGCGGTAGCGACGAGTCTTCATCATAGGAAGGATGTCCCGAAGACGAGCTATCGCCTCACGGGCAGCCATCTGCATGGCATGCCTCTCCGTAGGCATGGCCCTTCCCACAAAACGGAAGTGGCAAGATGCAGAACGTCGTCCCTTGAATTGCACCACAGCTTGGTGCATAGACACGTCATCACTGAGTTTGTGCCGGTAAAGCGTGAACTCCGAACGAGTCGCTGGCCCGATCGCGAGCTTGGTGATGGAGACGAGGAGTTTGACAAACCCCTCGGGCACGTTCGTGAACACTCGAGTCTCGCAGTTGCTGCCAGCCATCTACAAAAGTAGGCAAAAATTCTGAGTAGTCAAGTCATAAATTTATGATGACCAACAGAAAATAGCTACAATTGCAAAATGCTGAAAAGCACAAAAGACGCTAATAACCGATTAGCGATCGCACCTAGTGGCTTCCTACAGTCAGCCTGGCTCTGATACCAAGCTTGTCACGACCGGTTTTTCAATAAAATAATTATTGGGAGACCAATCTCTTTTACGGACCAGTAAAGAAGAATTTCTTCTCACTGGTAGACAATATCTTGGTCACAGAAGAAAAATACCAGGAGTACTGAATATACTACAAGGTTGAGCGGAGACTGCTCGACAATTTATTACATGAACGCTGATAAAACATAACGGCGGATAGGGTGGCAAAACTACTAACTCACGATAACAACGATGGTGGAAATATCACCGCGAAGTGGGTGATATGACTCCTGAAAACTACAGCTCTTCGAGCGTCGAAGTGAGGCTCGAGGAGACTTATTGCGGGTGGCGGAAGCGTACATAATACAAGTGACCAATATCCAGGATCGCACGGGACTGACTGGGACTCCTCTATGCGTCGGATGCACTATCAAACTCTTCATCCAAGAGATCGCCTTCGTCAACATCTGGCCAAATCAACAAGCCAGGTGAGTACTATGAAAGTACTCACAAGACAGTTCGGACATAAGATATAACAAATCTAAACATGAAGCATATGAACAGATTAACAAGTGCATTCAGACATAGAGACAAAAATGCATAGGGAATAAAAGAGAAGTCGGGCGGTAGTCCTCCCGAAATCCCAAATTAAATACTGGGTGCCAAACGAGGGTCTGAATGACTCCTCGAGAGGAAAATGCAAGAATAACAATGCCGCAGTCGGGCGTCAGGGCGACGCCACATAAAGGGCCTATAATAGAAAATAAAAGATAATGCGTGCCACAGTCGGACGTCTGAGCAACATCGCAGAAAGGGCTTATACGAAAGTAAATAACAAACGTGCCACAGTCGGACGTCTGAGCGACATCACATAAAGGGCTTATACGAAAATAAATAACAAACATGCCACAGTCGGACGTCTGAGCGACATCACATAAAGGGCTTATACGAAAATAAATAACAATCATGCCACAGTCGGACGTCTGAGCGACATCACATAAAGGGCTTATAGGAAAATAAATAACAAACACCCCACAGTCGAACGTCTGAGCGACATCACATAAAGGGCTTCATAACTTAACCTCTTAGTAGCTCAAGAATTTAAATTATATCCAGGGAATAAACAGGTATGAGATAAACAACAGGGTTAGCCCATCCACGGGAGTAACGTTCAGCCCAGTTTACTACTCATGCTCGCTTACCGGAAAGAAGAATAAACCACGAGGGCTTGGCGTAGATAAGGATACACTGATGACTATACTTGATTATGGATACGATGACTCGGAAGGATTTGACTCTGCAGAGTTTGTACTTTAACCACAGCCAACGAATTTCAGTAGTCACGGGGACTAGTTCCGTCTACGGTGTTTGGGAAGAAACACGTCTAACCAGTACACACCCATTCAACATTTCCGAAGCCAGGAATCACCCTCGGCAACATTCAAGAAAAACCTTGAGACGGGGAGGCTACAACCTCGCGTAGCATGGGATCAAAATTTTTATACGCGCGCTCTAAGGGGTGCCCCCCTCTTGGTCCCAACCGGAAACACCCATGCCCCTGACCGGATGACTGGCTTTAATCCAGGGCCATGGAACCATCATCCCGGCCCCTCTGTTTGGTGTGTACATGGAAAGAGGTTACCAACTTACTAAACCGCATTCTGCAGAAAACATGTGGTAGCACGGAAGGGGGAAGAACGATAACGTGACTCCGTCCACGTTAACGTCGGAATTTAACGGATGACGGAAGGCTGGCATGCTACAACAGTACCACCTTACTGCCCTTCATGTCACCACATGACTAGGCCATCTCTCATCAGAGATCACCGTAACTTTGGAACACACGGGTAGTTGCTTCACATGCAACGAGGTGCTCACCGATACTCGTATGCCATGTACACCCTTCCACGCAATCATGCAAACACCTATCATATCAAAGGTTCGAACATGCTTGCCTGGTTCGGAGAAGTCGGAGTCTAGCTCGGCGAAGTTCGCGGCTCCGTCACCTCTTCCGGAACCTACTATATATCGAAAAAGCATACTAACGTGAAAACCAACGCGTGCATAAAAGTTGTTCAAATTTTTTTTCAAATAAATCCCATAAAAAACTAGACAAAATTTTAAGACTGTCAGAAAAAGAATCACTCAAAAATCACTTTTCATTAAAAAGTTATAAGGGTTTCTGTCCAGGGACTCATTTGTAATGAAACAGAAAAGTTCCAGGGGTTTAACTGAGAAAACAGAAAACGGTTCGAATAGAAACGCGCAAGCCCACAGAGAAAACGTACTCTGCCCGAAGGCGCCAACAGAAAATGTTTCGCAAGGAAAACAGAAGAGAGGCTGACGGGGGGGTCCCACATGTCAGGTTTAAAAAGCTCGCCGGCGCCCGAAGACTGCGGTGGTCGCCGGTGTTGAATCACGGCGAGGCAGGGAGATCGGAGTGTACCAAGAGTATCAGCGTGTCGTTCCGCATCGGTGGGTGGTGGACTTGGGCGTCGGGGAGCACCACGGCGACGGCGACAATTTCTCCGGCGGACGGTGACTCGGGCGATGGTGGGGAACTCCGGTGGTGTGCTGCAAACTTCGAATTGAAGCGCGGGTCAGAAGGAGGGATGCACTAGAGAGCTACTGGCAAGAGATGGGAGGCAGAGGTGCACGGACGGGAGCGAATCGAGCTGGATCCCGTGGCGGGTCGCGGCGGCCGGAGTTGAGGAAGGAGACTTCCTCGGGGCTCTCCCAGTGGCTAGGCAGGGTCTTGGTGGAGTGTAGAGGTGGTGTGGGTACTAGCTGGAGCTCGGGGCCTCTATTTATAGGCGGCTCGAGGGGGTGGCCGTGAACGGGGTTGCTCCGGCGAGCAATTACGGCGAGGCAGTAGCTTGGCAAGGAGTTTAGGTGGCCAGGCAGCATCAGTGAGGTGCACTGGTGCCGTTTCCCCGCTAATCCCGGTCGGTCTTGGCGTAATGGCGCCGGTCCACGGTGGGGTGGCCGCACGGGCACGACGGCGGCAGAGAGCGCGCTCCGCGCCCAGCGGTTCACGACGAGGGTGGCAGCGTGCACTGGGGAGTGGAAGACCACGCGGCGCTCTCCGGTGGCTTGGGCGGCGCTGGGTGGCGCCGTCTGCGCTGCGCCTCTTTCTGGCGGCCGCAAAGCCGCCGCTGGCGTCGGTCATGGGGCGGCGCACCTCCTCCAGCTCGTCGCCGACGCCCGCAAGCATCCAGGCGCTCGTGCGGCGCAGGGACAAGGGGGAGGGGACGGGGAGCAAGGCGCCAATGCGGTTACTGGCGAGATCGAGGAGATGCTCTGAAGAAAACGACAGCAGCTTCTGAACTGCACTCTGAATTTACTGAACTTGACACTGACAATGCCCTGCAGGTGTTCGACAGAATGATATGGCATGAAGAAAAAAAATTCTGGAGCTGGGACTTGGCGAGGTGACCACTCAATGCACCCAGAGGCTGCCTGAATTTTCTCAGATTTTTGAGAGAAGATTTCAAATGAATTTCATCAAATTTGACAAAACTGGTCCAAACTTGCAGTAAGAATAGTTTGAAAAATTTGAACTGGAGACCAGTGGATCTTCATGGATCTTGGTTGAGGGTTCAAAGGACTAGGAAGGGAAAAAGGTTTGGGGGCAGAAATCAAAGCAGAAAGAGTAGTTCATTTGTAAACCTCCAATGATCAAGATATAAGGTAGAAATTGTTTTGATAAGAAATAAGTGGAAAATAAAAATATGGATAGGTCCAACTTGCTGGATTTGAAGTAAATCATGATCCAAAGATAAGGAAAGGTTTATGAGAGTGGATTTGCACTAAGGTCATGGCATGAGAGCTTTGTTGAAAGTGGTAAAGGATCATTCCAAAAGTTATAGGGCATTTTCAAAGAAATTTTCAAAAGACATTTTTCCCAAGTGAAAAGCATTTTGGCTTGAGTCCAAAATAAAAAGCAAGAACTCCCAAGACCAAAAACAAGTCTTGGGTGAATCCAAATAAAACTCTTGCCATAAAAAAATATTTTGAAAGGGAGGTTTCTTATGAAGAAAAATTTTAAATCACCTCCCTCAAGTCAAGTAAAAATTTTGAAAAATCCAAATGAAATTTTGGGTGTCACAGATCACACATACCAATCCGCGTCTACGAGCATGGCTAAGCAATATATGACATAACGAATATTCCCGAGCGATCAAAGGTCATAGATTCATACCACATGAACTACATAGCATAACCACAAGTTTCCAATCCTACTCATGCAATCTTTGAGGGTCAAACTAATGCCTAGTAAAAACTAGGTATTGAAAAGCATGATCAAAGTGTGAACTTGCCTTGCTGACGTTGGTTGAACTGTAAAGATTCGTAGTAGCAAGCTTCGCACTCCGGATGATCTAGCGTAAGCAAGCAATAACATACATATGGATATTCTGCCTGAAGAAAATCTTCCCTTTCCCATGTAGCTTCATCCTTAGTGTGGTTGCTCCACTGAACTCTGAAAATTTTTGTCGTTTTCTGACGGGTCCTCCGTTCAGACTCTTCCAAAATCTTTACTGGCCTCTCTCTGTAGGTGAGGTCTGGTTGTACATCAATGTTTTCATGAGATACATGCTTCTCCGGGTTACTTACACATTTTCTCAATTGTGAGATGTGGAATACGTCATGGACGTCTGACAGCTCCTTGGGTAAGTCTAGTTTGTAGGCCACTGTGCCTCTTCGTGCCTCTATACAGAATGGTCCGATAAATCTTGGGGCTAGCTTCCCCTTAATTTTGAATCGTTGCAGGCCCCTCATAGGAGACACTCGTAGGTATACGGAATCACCGGGTTCAAAGCTGACCTCACGATGCTTCTGATCATAGTAGCTCTTTTGTCGGCTCTGCGCTGTCTTGAGTCTGTCCCTGATCTGCTTAACTTTCTCCTCGGCTTCTTTAAGCATGTCTGGGCCGAAGATACGGCTGTCACCTGTTTCTGACCAATTCAGTGGGGTACGACACCTCCGTCCGTACAATGCTTCAAAGGGTGCCATTTGCAAGCTGGATTGATAACTGTTGTTGTAAGCAAACTCGGCATACGGCAAACTCTCTTCCCAACTGGATCCATAGGTGAGCACACAGGCTCTTAGCATATCCTCTAGGATTTGGTTCACACGTTCCGTTTGTCCATCAGTCTGAGGATGGTATGCTGTACTGAAAGCTAGTTGCGTGCCCAGAGCTTGTTGCAGGTGATCCCAAAATTTGGAGACAAATTGGGTGCCTCGGTCGGATATTATAGTTTTTGGGACTCCATGCAAACAAACTATACGGGAGAGATAAAGCTTGGCCAGCCTTTCTGTGGAGTAGGTAGTCTTCACGGGAATGAAATGAGCAACCTTGGTTAGTCGGTCTGTGATGACCCATATGGCGTCATTTCTGCGTTGTGATCGTGGTAGTCCGACGATGAAGTCCATTCCTATTTCATCCCATTTCCACTCCGGTATCCTGTTTGGCTGGAGTAGCCCTGCTGGCTTCTGATGCTCGGCCTTGATGCGCTGACATGAATCGCAACAAGCAATAAATGCGGCTATATCCCTTTTCATACCGTGCCACCAAAATCTTTCCTGAATGTCTTTGTACATTTTGGTTCCCCCAGGGTGGATCGAGTATGGAGCGGTGTGGCTTTCGGTTAGGATTTGTTGCCTGAGTTCCTCAATGTTAGGTACGCAAAGTCTGTCTCCGTACCATAATATTCCTTCACTGTCTGTGACGAACTCTGAAGTCTTACCCAAGTTCATTTTCTTCTTTATTCCTTCGATGCTGGGATGTCCCTGTTGAGCCTTCTTAATTTGTTCCACTAGGGTGGGCTGTATTTCCAGATTTGATACGGTGCCCTCAGAGACTAACACCATGTTGAGCCTAGCGAACTCTTGCTGAAACTCAGGCCTCAAGTTTTGCGGACCGTCGTTGTCCGGGCTGGGGTTTCGACTAAGGGCATCAGCCACTACATTTGCTTTTCCTGGATGGTAGTGAATGCCGACATCATAGTCCTTGACCAATTCCAACCAGCGTCGTTGGCGTAAATTCAGCTCTGGTTGTGTGAAAATATATTTAAGGCTCTTATGGTCCGTATATATTTCACAGCGATTTCCCAACAGAAAGTGCCTCCACTCCTTGAGTGCATGTATGACTGCTGCTAGCTCCAAGTCATGTGTTGGGTAATTTTCCTCATGTTTTCGCAGCTGCCTGGAGGCATACGCGACAACTTTGCCATCCTGCATTAGTACACATCCGAGACCTTTTCGGGACGCGTCACAATATACTTCAAAACTCTTGTGTATGTCTGGCACGGTTAATACCGGTGCAGTTGTTAGCTTCTTCTTAAGTTCTTGGAAGCTTCTCTCGCATGCTTCCGTCCATACAAATTTCTTGTCTTTCTTGAGCAACTGTGTTATTGGTTTTGCCACAGTGGAGAATCCTTCAATAAATCTTCTGTAATATCCGGCCATTCCCAGGAAACTCCGCACATCTGTAACGTTGGCGGGTGGCTTCCAGTCAAGTATGGCTTTGACTTTTTCTGGGTCTACGGCCACGCCTTCTTGGTTCAATATATGGCCTAGGAAACCAACCTGCCTTAGCCAAAATTCACACTTGCTAATTTTGGCGTATAACTGATGTTTCCTTAACTCTCCCAAAACAATTCTGAGATGCTCAGCATGCTCTTCTGGTGTCCTCGAATATACCAGAATATCGTCGATGAACACCACAACAAATTTGTCCATGAATTTGATGAACACTTTGTTCATGAGGTGGATGAAATATGCGGGGGCGTTTGTTAGACCAAAAAGGCATCACTGTGAACTCATATAATCCATATCTGGAGGTGAATGCTGTTTTAGGGATATCTTCTGTCCGTACTTTCAATTGATGATATCCCGATCGCAAATCAATTTTTGAGAACACCTTGGCTTGTGCGAGCTGGTCAAACAAATCATTTATCCTTGGCATCGGATATTTGTTTTTGATGGTGACCATATTGAGGGCTCGATAGTCTATACACAGTCTCAGTGTCCCATCCTTTTTCTTGGCGAACAACACTGGTGAACCCCATGGTGAGGAGCTGGCTCGAATAAATCCTTTGTCGAATAATTCCTTTATCTGCTTCTTCAACTCCACCAATTCCGAGGGTGCCATTCTATAAGGTTTCTTATAGATGGGAGCGGTGCCAGGTGCTAGTTCGATGCTGAATTCTATCTCTCGGTCTGGTGGCATGCCTGGCAGTTCTTCAGGAAATACGTCAGGAAACTCGCATACCACTGGAACTTTTCTCAGTTCTGAAATGTCCACTTTGTTCAGTTTTGGTTGCCGTGACCGTGGCCTTTCTTGAGCGTAACCTTTATAGTCTTGCCGTGATGGTGAGTGAGAATCACGGTCCGATTGAAACAGTCAATGAATCCTTTGTTGGTGGTTAACCAGTCCATCCCTAAAATGACATCCAGTCCTTTATTTTCCAACACGATGAGATTTGCTTGGAACTGTAGTCCTTCGAACTCAATGATTACTCCTTGGCAGTAACTCTGAGCGATTTGCTTATTTCCGGGAGACTTGATGATCATAGATTTTTCCAAGGGAAGTATCGAAAAACCATGTTGCAAAACAAAATTCTTCGAAACGAACAAATGGGAAGCTCCAGAATCAAACAAAACCGTGGCAGGTACTGTGTTGATAGGGAACGTACCGAGCATGATGTCTGGGGCATTCTGCGCTTCTTCCCTGGTCACATGGTTCAGGTGACCCTTCCTGTGGTTGTTGTGGGGATTGAAATTGTTGCGCTTGGGGGCTGGATTATTCCCACCATTGTTCGGCTTGGGGGCCGAGTTCCTCGGCTTTGGGCACTGTTTAGCATAGTGCCCTTCTTCACCACAAGCATAGCAGGTGACCCCTGGATGGTACGTGAACTCCTTGTCCCTGGCATGAAACTGTCTGACGGGCCTTAGATCAGTAGTCGTGGATTTCCTTGCTTCTGTCCTTGGAACCTCAGTCTTGCTTCGGTTGTTGCGAGCAAGAGTCGTCTTGTCCCTCTTTCGCTTACGGAGAACTTCCAGACTACGGCGCTCATTCTCCAAGGTAATGGCCTTGTCAACCAGAGTCTTAAAATCCAGGAAAGTGTGTACAACCAGTTGGCATTTTAGTGCCGGTGCCAGGCCGTCCAGGAATTTTTCCATCCTCTTGTTCTCTGTCATGTGCTCGTCGCAGGCATAACGAGATAGCTGGGCAAACTGACCGTTGTATTCGGTCACTGACATGCCTCTTTGCTTGAGGTCATCAAATTCTCTCTTCTTGATTTTTATGATGCTCCTAGGGATGTGTGCCCCACGAAAGCCTTCCTTGAATTCTTCCCAGGTGATGTTGTGTTCACTGGGATGCATGTGTAGGAAGTTCTCCCACCATGCTGCAGCTGCTCCAGTAAGGTAGTGTGGTGCATAAAGCACCTTCTCATTATCTGAGCACTGAGCAATAATCAGCTTCCTCTCGATATCACGAAGCCAGTCATCGGCTTCCAGCGGCCTATCAGTGTGAGCAAAAGTTGAAGGGCGAGTCTTCTGTAACTCAGATAACTTGGAATGTGGTTGATAGGGTTCACGGTGGTTTCCCATATTGATGATGTGATTCATCATCTCTTGGTGCTGTTGCTGGCTTTGTTTGAAGAGACGACATACTTGAGACAAGGCTGCTTCGCTGGCTTGTTGACTCGACTGTCCCTGAGTGAAGTTGTTGCTAGTCTGTGTCCCATAAACTTCTTCTGGCTGATTGGGCATGGAGCGAGTCCACGGACGAGACATTTTTCCAGTCTGGGGTATTATTTTGTAAAAATCATGAGAAGAACTGTGTGGCACAAGGAAAATCTTGCAAAGGCAAAAATTTAAAAGACCTCAAGATTTTTCAAGAAAACACAAACGATTTCGCACGGAGAAGGACCGCTTAGCATATATCTTACACGCGAAAAGCAGACACACGATACAGCACTCAGGATGGGCGTACACAATCCTAACATGTTATTTAGACTAGCATACTCCTCCGGAAAGCAGCGAACACACTAATACAAACTAGCGTACAGATAAAACACACCATACAAGCAGACATAACGCGCGACTACCCGGCGCACTGAGTCGGAGATGGTGACGATGTCCTTCCCCTTGCCGAGGGCAAGACTCAGAGATGCAGGAGATTCAACTTCCACCTCCTCTCTAGCTGGCTCCTGGCGCGTAACACTGCGCTGCGGTGATGGCGCGGGGGCGACAGGCGGTAGTGCGGGTGTGGCAGGCGGTGTAGCTCTGACTGGAGTAGGAGCGATGACTCGGTCGAACTCCTCAGTGGTAGGCAGACGGCGAGCAGTGGCCAGAACGGCCGGTGCATAAGAGGCTGAAGACGAGACGAATGTCAGAGGCGGTGCTGTGAGGAGAAGCTCCTTCCTGCTGGCAGGACCGCCCCGGACTAAGTCCATGCGAGCAGCCACAAGATCGTCCACGAGGTTGTCGAAAGATTCCTCCAGAGCCTTGAGGTACTCCACGACCATCTCGATGGCTTCATCTCGCTCTCCCCGATGGCAGGCAAATGCATAGTGACAGGTATATGGCACATGGCATGGGAGGTAGCGGTAGCGACGAGTCTTCATCATAGGAAGGATGTCCCGAAGACGAGCTATCGCCTCACGGGCAGCCATCTGCATGGCATGCCTCTCCGTAGGCATGGCCCTTCCCACAAAACGGAAGTGGCGAGATGCAGAACGTCCTCCCTTGAATTGCACCACAGCTTGGTGCATAGACACGTCGTCACTGAGTTTGTGCTGGTAAAGCGTGAACTCCGGACGAGTCGCTGGCCCGATCGCGAGCTTGGTGATGGAGACGAGGAGTTTGACAAACCCCTCGGGCACGTTCGTGAACACTCGAGTCTCGCAGTTGCTGCCAGCCATCTACAAAAGTAGGCAAAAATTCTGAGTAGTCAAGTCATAAATTTATGATGACCAACAGAAAATAGCTACAATTGCAAAAATGCTGAAAAAGCACAAAAGACGCTAATAACCGATTAGCGATCGCACCTAGTGGCTTCCTACAGTCAGCCTGGCTCTGATACCAAGCTTGTCACGACCGGTTTTTCAATAAAATAATTATTGAGAGACCAATCCCTTTTACGGACCAGTAAAGAAGAATTTCTTCTCACTGGTAGACAATATCTTGGTCACAGAAGAAAAATACCAGGAGTACTAAATATACTACAAGGTTGAGCGGAGACTGCTCGACAATTTATTACATGAACGCCGATAAAACATAACGGTGGATAGGGTGGCAAAACTACTAACTCACGATAACGGTGGATAGGGTGGCAAAACTACTAGCGTCGGAGTGAGGCTCGAGGAGACTTATTGCGGGTGGCGGAAGCGTACATAATACAAGTGACCAATATCCAGGATCGCACGGGACTGACTGGGACTCCTCTAGGTGTCGGACGCACTATCAAACTCTTCATCCAAGAGATCACCTTCGTCAACATCTGGCCAAATCAACAAGCCAGGTGAGTACTATGAAAGTACTCGCAAGACAGTTCGGACATAAGATATAACAAATGTAAACATGAAGCATATGAACAGATTAACAAGTGCATTCAGACATAGAGACAAAAATGCATAGGGAATAAAAGAGAAGTCGGGCGGTAGTCCTCCCGAAATCCCAAATTAAATACTGGGTGCCAAACGAGGGTCTGAATGACTCCTCGAGAGGAAAATGCAAGAATAACAATGCCGCTGTCGGGCGTCAGGGCGACACCACATAAAGGGCTTATAATAGAAAATAAAAGATAATGCGTGCCACAGTCGGACGTCTGAGCAACATCGCAGAAAGGGCTTATACGAAAGTAAATAACAAACGTGCCACAGTCGAACGTCTGAGCGACATCACATAAAGGGCTTATACGAAAATAAATAACAAACATGCCACAGTCGGACGTCTGAGCGACATCACATAAAGGGCTTATACAAAAATAAATAACAATCATGCCACAGTCGGACGTCTGAGCGACATCACATAAAGGGCTTATATGAAAATAAATAACAAACATGCCACAGTCGGACGTCTGAGCGACATCACATAAAGGGCTTCATAACTTAACCTCTTAGTAGCTCAAGAATTTAAATTATATCCAGGGAATAAACAGGTATGAGATAAACAACAGGGTTAGTCCATCCACGGGAGTAACGTTCAGCCCAGTTTACTACTCATGCTCGCTTACCGGAAAGAAGAATAAACCACGAGGGCTTGGCGTAGATAAGGATACACTGATCACTATACTTGATTATGGATACGATGACTCGGAAGGATTTGACTCTGCAGAGTTGTTACTTTAACCACAGCCAACGGATTTCAGTAGTCACGGGGACTAGTTCCGTCTACGGTGTTTTGGAAGAAACACGTCTAACCAGTACACACCCATTCAACATTTCCGAAGCCAGGAATCACCCTCGGCAACATTCAAGAAAAACCTTGAGACGGGGAGGCTACAACCTCGCGTAGCATGGGATCAAAATTTTTATATGCGCGCTCTAAGGGGTGCCCCCCTCTCGGTCCCAACCGGAAACACCCATGCCCCCTGACCGGATGACTGGCTTTAATCCAGGGCCATGGAACCATCATCCCGGCCCCTCTGTTTGGTGTGTACATGGAAAGAGGTTACCAACTTACTAAACCGCATTCTGGCAGAAAACATGTGGTAGCACGGAAGGGGGAAGAACGATAACGTGACTCCGTCCACGCTAACGTCGGAATTTAACGGATGACGTAAGGCTGGCATGCTACAACAGTACCACCTTACTGCCCTTCATGTCACCACATGACTAGGCCATCTCTCATCAGAGATCACCGTAACTTTGGAACACACGGGTAGTTGCTTCACATGCAACGAGGTGCTCACCGATACTCGTATGCCATGTACAACCTTCCACGCAATCATTCAAACACCTATCATATCAAAGGTTCGAATATGCTTGCCTGGTTCGGAGAAGTCGGAGTCTAGCTCGGCGAAGTTCGCGGCTCCGTCACCTCTTCCGGAACCTACGGTATATCGAAAAAGCATACTAACGTGAAAACCAACGCGTGCATAAAATTTGTTCAATTTTTTTTTCAAATAAATCCCATAAAAAACCTAGACAAAATTTTAAGACTGTCAGAAAAAGAATCACTCAAAAATCACTTTTCATTAAAAAGTTATAAGGGTTTCTGTCCAGGGACTCATTTGTAATGAAACAGAAAAGTTCCAGGGGTTTAACTGAGAAAACAGAAAACGGTTCGAATAGAAACGCGCAAGCCCACAGAGAAAACGTACTCTGCCCGAAGGCGCCAACAGAAAACGTTTTGCGAGGAAAATAGAAGAGAGGCTGACGGGGGGGGGGGGTCCCACATGTCAGGTTTAAAAAGCTCGGCGGCGCCCGAAGACTGCGGTGGTCGCCGGCGTTGAATCACGGCGAGGCTGGGAGATCGGAGTGTACCAAGAGTATCAGCGTGTCCTTCCGCGTCGGTGGGTGGTGAACTTGGGCGTCGGGGAGCACCACGGCGACGGCGAAACTTTCTCTGGCGGACGGCGGCTCGGGCGATGGTGGGGAACTCCGGTGGTGTGCTGCAAACTTCGAATTGAAGCGCGGGTCAGAAGGAGGAATGCACTAGAGAGCTACTGGCAAGAGATGGGAGGCAGAGGTGCACGCACGGGAGCGAATCAAGCTAGATCCCGTGGCGGGTCGCGGCGGCCGGAGTTGAGGAAGGAGACTTCCTCGGGGCTCTCCCAGTGGCTAGGCAGGGTCTTGGTGGAGTGTAGAGGTGGTGTGGGTACTAGCTGGAGCTCGGGGCCTCTATTTATAGGTGGCTCGAGGGGGTGGCCGTGAACGGGGTTGCTCCGGCGAGCAATTACAGCGAGGCAGTGGCTTTGCAAGGAGTTTAGGTGGCCAGGCAGCATCAGTGAGGTGCACTGGTGCCGTTTCCCCGCTAATCCCGGTCGGTCTTGGCGTAATGGCGTCGGTCCACGGTGGGGTGGCCGCACGGGCACGACGGCGGCAGAGAGCGCGCTCCGCGCCCAGCGGTTCACGACGAGGGTGGCAGCGTGCACTGGGGAGTGGAAGACCACGCGGCGCTCTCCGGTGGCTTGGGCGGCGCTGGGTGGCGCCGTCTGCGCTGCGCCTCTTTCTGGCGGCCGCAAAGCCGCCGCTGGCGTCGGTCACGGGGCGGCGCACCTCCTCCAGCTCGTCGCCGACGCTCGCAAGCATCCAGGCGCTCGTGCGGCGCAGGGACAAGGGGGAGGGGACGGGGAGCAAGGCGCCAACGCGGTTACTGGCGAGATCGAGGAGATGCTCTGAAGAAAACGACAGCAGCTTCTGAACTGCACTCTGAATTTACTGAACTTGACATTGACAATGCCCTGCAGGTGTTCGACAGAATGATATGGCATGAAGAAAAAAATTTCTGGAGCTGGGACTTGGCGAGGTGACCACTCAATGCACCCAGAGGCTGCCTGAATTTTCTCAGATTTTTGAGAGAAGATTTCAAATGAATTTCATCAAATTTGACAAACTGGTCCAAACTTGCAGTAAGAATAGTTTGAAAAATTTGAACTGGAGACCAGTGGATCTTCATGGATCTTGGTTGAGGGTTCAAAGGACTAGGAAGGGAAAAAGGTTTGGGGGCAGAAATCAAAGCAGAAAGAGTAGTTCATTTGTAAACCTCCAATGATCAAGATATAAGGTAGAAATTGTTTTGATAAGAAATAAGTGGAAAATAAAAATATGGATAGGTCCAACTTGCTGGATTTGAAGTAAATCATGATCCAAAGATAAGGAAAGGTTTATGAGAGTGGATTTGCACTAAGGTCATGGCATGAGAGCTTTGTTGAAAGTGGTAAAGGATCATTCCAAAAGTTATAGGGCATTTTCAAAGAAATTTTCAAAAGACATTTTTCCCCAAGTGAAAAGCATTTTGGCTTGAGTCCAAAATAAAAAGCAAGAACTCCCAAGACCAAAAACAAGTCTTGGGTGAATCCAAATAAAACTCTTGCCATAAAAAAATATTTTGAAAGGGAGGTTTCTTATGAAGAAAATTTTTAAATCACCTCCCTCAAGTCAAGTAAAATTTTTGAAAAATCCAAATGAAATTTTGGGTGTCACAGATCACACATACCAATCCGCATCTACGAGCATGGCTAAGCAATATATGACATAACGAATATTCCCGAGCGATCAAAGGTCATAGATTCATACCACATGAACTACATAGCATAACCACAAGTTTCCAATCCTACTCATGCAATCTTTGAGGGTCAAACTAATGCCTAGTAAAAACTAGGTATTGAAAAGCATGATCAAAGTGTGAACTTGACTTGCTGACGTTTGTTGAACTGTAAAGATTCGTAGTAGCAAGCTTCGCACTCCGGATGATCTAGCGTAAGCAAGCAATAACATACATATGGATATTCTGCCTGAAGAAAATCTTCCCTTTCCCATGTAGCTTCATCCTTAGTGTGGTTGCTCCACTGAACTCTGAAAAATTTTGTACGTGCACCACAGGGAGACGAGCTCGTTCAGTACGTGCACCACAGGCTCGCTGGAATCCTTCCGGCGGCGGTGGAACTTGACCTCATCGGCGAAGTGATCCCGCTGCGGAATCGAGAGTTTTGACGGGTCAGAGATATTCGCACGATCAGAACTCATCCATAGGAATAAGTGGAGGGGTGAATGGCTCACCAGAGGCAGTGCTATCTTCGTTGGAAACGGCAGCGAATGACGAACTCCGAGCAATTGCTCACGTAGGAGAACAAGGAAGATAGGGGTTTCGGGCTTGGGAATGGAGAGATATGTCGTGCCTTTCGCGGTCTTATTTATGGATGAAGAGGGAGCCGACGCGGGGAGATCAAGGGAGCTCAAAGTCGCCATTAATGGCTGACTGTGAATGTACATTTCACGATTCCATTCGTCGAATTAAAGCAATAATGTCGAGTTTTGACTCCCTGAATGGATTTGTCATAGTGTCCTCCATATTTTTCGTGAAGACACCAGAGTGAAACGGGCAGGGAATTGAGTGTGAGGAGGAAAGGAAAAGGTGGAGGTGTCCATGCAGTTTGGTTCTGTAGTATGTGTACGTGATCCTAGGGTGGAAGACGACCGTAAGGAAGGCTGGGCCTTCCTTGGCCTTGGCTGACCACGTTTTTTTAAACGCTTTTTTACAGAAGTAATGAAATACCGAAATACAAATAAAAATTAGCCTAAAAATCCTAGAAAATTTCACATAATAATATGGTCTTAAAATTGACCCTGTGTACATTTATCTGGCTTAAAATGCATTTTAAAAAATAAAAAAATTGTACTAATAAAATTTGCATCTAAATAAATTGCAAATAAAACCCAATAAATATATTTAGATTTCAAATTCAATTTCCAATATTTCCTTTCTGTTTTTGAAGATGTGTTTTATCTTCTCTCTTTATTTTATTTTTGAAATAAGGGAAATGAATTTTGGTGAAACCAAATTTGATCCAAATTCCCAACTTTGAAATTTTCAAAAATGGTTTTAGGGAAACTGCCAACTCTCTCTTTTGGTCCTTGAGCTGCTCAAAGTTCTTTGGATCAAAATTCAAATAAAACAAATAGAGGCAAAAATGCATAAATCATGGATGCATATGAATTATCTATTTATAAACATCCAAATTGAAAATTGGGATGTTACAAACCTACCCCCCTTAAGATGAATCTCGCCCTCGAGATTCGGGTTGGCTAGCAAAAAGGTGTGGGTGGTCCTGTCTGAGATCTTCTTCTCGTTCCTAGGTGGCTTCTTCCTCAGTATGATGACTCCACTGAACCTTGCAAAACTTGATGAACTTGTTGCGGGTAACTCTGTTGGCAAACTCGAGAATCTTGACCCGTTTCTCCTCATAAGTCAGGTCACTCTCCAACTGAATTGCTTCTAGGGGCACTGTATCCCTTAGAGGAATATCGGCCATCTCTGCATGGCAATTTTTTAACTGGGAAACGTGAAACACATCATGAACTCCAGACAAGGCTTCGGGTAATTCCAACTTGTAGGCAACTTCACCCATGCGTTCCAAAACTCTGTATGGCCCCACAAATTGTGGTGCTAACTTTCCTTTGACTCCAAATCATTTAACTCCTCAAAGTGGCGACACACGAAGATATGCTCTGTCTCCGACTTCATAAGTTACTTCCTTGTGTTTAGCATCAGCATAATTCTTCTGCCTGGACTGGGCTATCTTGAGTCTGTCACGGATCAACTTGACTTTCTCCTCCGAATCTCTGATTAAATCGGGTCCGAATAATTTACGGTCTCCAACTTCATCCCACATCAATGGTGTCCTGCACCTCCTTCCGTATAAAGCTTCAAAAGGGGCCATCTTCAAACTAGCTTGATAGCTGTTGTTATATGAGAACTCTGCGTATGGCAAATTATCATCCCAACTAGATCCATAATCTAGCGCACAAGCTCTCAACATGTCCTCCAGAATCTGATTGACTCTCTCGGTCTGCCCATCTGTCTGCGGATGAAAGGCTGTACTGAACTCTAGCCTGGTACCCAAAGTTCCATGTAACTGATGCCAAAACTTTGACGTAAATTGTGTTCCTCTATTTGATACTCCCTCCGTTCCAAAATAGATGATTCAACTTTATACTAACTTTAGTACAAAGTTGGGTCATCTATTTTGGAACGGAGGGAGTACGATGGTCCTTGGAACTCCATGCAGACATACGATCCTGGTCATGTATATCTTGGCTAACTTAGCACTTGTATATGTGGTTTTCACGGGGATGAAGTGAGCTACCTTGGTCAAGCGATCAACCACTACCCAAATAGAATCATAGCCTGATTGGGTCCTGGGTAATCCTGTAATGATGTCCATGCCAAGCTTGTCCCACTTCCAATCTGGTATCGACAAAGGCTGAAGTAATCCCGCTGGTTTCTGATGCTCTGCCTTAACTCTCTGACATACGTCGCATACTGCTACATACTCGGCAATATCCTTCTTCATACCTGTCCACCAGAAATTTTCCTTCAAGTCCAAATACATCTTGGTATTGCCCGGGTGTATCGAATAAGGCGAATCATGAGCCTCCTGAAGAATCAACTTCCTGATCTTTGGGTCATTTGACACGTAAATACGCTACTCAAACCATAAGGTTCCGTGTTCATCCTCATGAAATCCTTTTGCCTTTCCTTGGTTCATCCTTCCCTTTATCTCCGCAATACCATTGTCTAACTTCTGTGCTTCTCAGATCTTTCCCAACAAAGTGGATTGAATTTCGATTGTGGCAACAAAACCTCGTGGTACTATCTCCAATCAGAGATCTCTAAGATCATCAATTAACTCCTGAGGTAATCCTTCCGCTGTGAGGGTATTGACATAACTCTTGCGGCTCAATGCATCTGCCACAACATTGTCCTTTCCTGGGTGATAGTGCAATTTCATGTCATAATCCTTTATGAGATCCAACCATCTTCTCTGCCTGAGGTTCAACTCCTTCTGCGTGAAGATGTATTTCAAACTCTTATGATCCGTGTAAACATCACAACGATTTCCGATAAGAAAATGTCTCCAGGTCTTGAGTGCGTGCACTACGGCTGCTAAATCCAAATCATGCGTGGCATAATTCCCCTCATGAGGTCGAAGCTAATGTAAGGCATATGAAACAACTCTTCCTTCTTGCATAAGAACACCTCCAAGTCCCTGACGTGAAGCATTGCAATACATGTGAAAGTCCATGCATATATTCGAAAGAATTAGCACTGGGGCTGTGACCAAACGTTTCTTCAACTCCTGAAAACTGGCCTCACATTCCTCGACCCAATTAAACTTGGTGTCTTTCTTTAATAACTCTGTCATGGGCTTCGCAATCTTGGAGAAATTCTCAATAAATCTCTGGTAATATCCTGCAAGTCCAAGGAAACTACGAATCTCTCCGACTGAGGTGGGTACCTTCCATTCGGTGACGGCTTCAACCTTTGAGGGGTCTACTTCTATTCCTTCTCCTGATATAACATGTCCAAGAAATCTGACTTCCTTCAACCATAATTCGCATTTGCTGAACTTGGCGTATAACTAATGTTCCCTGAGCTTCTCGAGAACCAAGCGCAAATGTTCCTTGTGTTCTTCATTCTTCGAGTAAATCAATATGTCATCAATGAATACCACAACAAACTTATCCAAGAACTCCATGAATACCTTATTCATCATACTCATAAAATAGGCAGGGGCATTAGTCAAACCAAAAGACATGACCGTGTACTCATAAAGCCCGTATCTCGTGGTAAAGGCTGTCTTGGGTATGTCCTGCTCTCGGATCTTCAACGGGTGATATCCTGATCGAAGATCGATCTTGGAGAAAACTTTTGTTCTTTGTAGCTGGTCAAACAAATCATTGATCATTGGCAGAGGGTACTTGTTCTTGATCGTCACCTCGTTCAGCGCACGATTATCTAGAACCATTCTCAAGGATCCATCCTTCTTCTCAACTAGAAGCACTGGGGCTCCCTAAGGTGATGAACACGGTCAAATATAACCCTTCTCCAATAATTCCTTAATATGCTTCTTAATTTCCTCCAGATCATTTGCGGGCATCCGGTACGGTCTCTTGGATATTGGTCCGTGATACGTCTCCAACGTATCTATAATTTTTTATTGTTCCATGCTATTATATTATCTATTTTGGATGTTTAATGGGCTTTAATATACCTTTTTATACTATTTTTGGGACTAACCTATGAACCGAAGGCCCAGTGCAAATTGCTGTTTTTTTGCCTATTTCAGCGTTTCGCAGAAAAGGAATATCAAACGGAATGAAACCTTCGCGAGGATCATTTTTGGAACAAACGCAATCCAGGAGACTTGGAGTGGAAGTCAAGGAAGCAGCAAGGAAACCACGAGGCAGGAGGGTGCGCCCCCCACCCTCCTAGGCCCCTCGCAGCTCCACCGACCTACTTCTTTCGCCTATATATACTCTTATACCCTGATAACATCGGGGGGAGCCACAAAACCACTTTTCCACCGCCGCAACCTTCTGTACCCGTGAGATCCCATCTTGGGGCCTTTTCCGGCACTCCGCCGGAGGGGGAATCAATCACGGAGGGCTTCTACATCAACACCATAGCCTCTCCAATGATGTGTGAGTAGTTTACCACAGACCTTCGGGTCCATAGTTATTAGCTAGATGGCTTCTTCTCTCTCTTTGGATCTCAATATAAAGTTCTCCTCGATCTTATTGGAGATCTGTTCGATGTAATACTCTTTTGCGGTGTGTTTGCCGAGATCCGATGAATTGTGGGTTTATGAACTTGATTATCTATGAATAATATTTGATTCTTCTCTGAATTCTTATATGCATGATTTTATATCTTTGCAAGTCTCTTCGAATTATCGGTTTAGTTTGGCCTACTAGATTGATCTTTCTTGCAACGGGAGAAGTGTTTAGCTTTGGGTTCAATCTTGCGGTGCTCGATCCCGTGACAGAAAGGGAAACGACACGTATTATATTGTTGCCATCGAGGATAAAAAGGTGGGGTTTATATCATATTGCTTGAGTTTATCCCTCTACATCATGTCATCTTGCCTAATGCGTACTCCGTTCTTATGAACTTAATACTCTAGATGCATGCTGGATAGCGGTCGATGTGTGGAGTAATAGTAGTAGATGAAGAATCATTTCGGTTTACTTGACACGGGCGTGATGCCTATATTCATGATCATTGCCTTAGATATCATCATAACTATGCGCTTTTCTATCAATTGCTCGGCAGTAATTTGTTCACCCACCATAATATATGCTATCTTGAGAGAAGCCACTAGTGAAACCTATGGCCCCCGGGTCTACTTTACATCATATAAGTTTCCAATCTACAATTCTAGTTTACTATTTTGCAACCTTTATTTTCCAATCTATACAACAAAAATACCAAAAATATTTATCTTATTCTTTATCAGATCTCACTTTTGCAAGTGGCCGTGAAGGGATTGACAACCCCTTCTCAGCATCAGTGCATCCTGCGGTGGTCAGCTCCCTTCCGATCTTGCGAAGCCAGTCTTCTGCGACAATCGGCTCTGTGCTGCTAGAGAACACGGGTGGGTCAACCTTAGGAAACGGGTAAGGTTGTCGACCAGTGGTGGTGGCGGTGGGTTGTTGTTGTTGTTCTGGTTCTGATTCTGGATGAGCATCTGCATGAGGGCATTCTGGTTCTAGATCAACTGGGTAAGTTCCGGTGGGAATTCCGGGTCACGTCTTGGTGGCATCTGTTCGGTTTAGAGTGGATGAGAAATTAGAATAGAATAAGGGCCTAATGAGAGAAATCACTACCCATATGCTTATGATAGCAAGAAAATTTTATATCAAGCAATTCACACAGATCACGCCACACAAGCAAAACCAACAAGTAAGGTCATATCCACAAGAGATATGATCTCTTCACACTACCGCAAATCCTTAGTTGGACTCAACTTGGTAGTGGTGGTTTGAACTAAATCTCCTCAAATCAATGTCAACTCTAGCTTCTACTTCATCGTCAATGATGTCTTCATAGGTCATGGTCTCATCGGGCTGAGTAACTTGGTGATGGGGTTCAACAACTATTTTATTGAAGTAGAGAAGAGATAGAAATGAATAGAGAAGAGTATAGACCAACGGATATATAAGGAAATCAAAAATAGAGTTTTCTTCCTATGGTTTTCCATTTCCTAGTGGTCGCGTCCTACAGTCAGCGTGTGCTCTGATAGCATCTTGTAGCGACCCGACCCAAATGGATCGAAGTCTCTGTGCTTAAGTGTCCTCCCTGGATCGGTATGCTGACACACAATACTCGAGGAATTATAACAGAGTTCAATCACACACTTTATTACATCGAGGTCCTCAAAAGAGTATTTATTACAATAATATGGCCAAAGGCCATCTAAATAAAAATAACTACGGAAGCATCAAAGGTAAATGAGTCCATCCAACTCCACGGCAAACTGAGTGCAGAACAACGACCTATCGCACCTTAATCCTCGTCGGAAAAGCCTGCAACATGAGACGTTGCAGCCGTGTAGGTCAGCACATGGAATGTGCTGGCAATTTCACACCATAGAATAATAGTAATGAAAAAAGACTATCTCTATATGCAAATTTAGCTGGTGGAGGCTCTAAGTTTAATTTTTGCACAAAGCAAATTTTACCCTACAACAAAGGAATAATTTTTTTATTACTACTAAGTTAAAATGCCATTATTGAGAAGGTTCCTGCAACTCAATCCCAAAATTCCCAAGTTATTAGTAACCCAATGATTTCATTAAAAAGAGTGATGAGATCAACCAATAATTCACTTCTCGATACTCAAATTGTCCATAACCGGGGACACGGCTAATCATGATTAGTTTGTACACTCTGCAGAGGTTTGCACACTTTTCCCCACAAGACTCAACCACCTCCATGATCGGAAGATCGAGACATAGTCTTTCTGAAGTATTTCCTCTAAACCCTGGGTAGACTGGTACACCTACTTTCCCCTGACATCAGCTAGTCTACCACGGAAAGAGTTCACACAACTTACTCAACTATGCCAGATCCCTAATGGCTTGTGGCTGCACACGGAAGTTTCTAGGCATGAAATATCTTATGATGCCTTTGAGCCTGGGTGGCGGACCTAGGGTAATCACACGGGTACTCCGGGATTCCCCTTGGGCAAGCAGTGGTTACTCCAGGTGCCCTAGACAATCCACCCAGATGTGTATTAAAGTTGCCACCTTATGTTATCCCAAAATTATTAACTCTTGCAACTTGAATAGATCACACATACCAATCCCCGTCTACGAGCATGGCTAAGCAATATATGACATAACGAATATTCCCGAGTGATCAAAGGTCATAGATTCCTACCACATGAACTACATAGCATAACCACAAGTTTCCCAATCCTACTCATGCAATCTTTGAGGGTGAAACTAATGCATAGTAAAAACTGGGTATTGAAAAGTATGATCAAAGTGTGAACTTGCCTTGCTGACGTTCGTTGAACTGTAAAGATTCGTAGTAGCAAGCTTTACACTCCGGATGATCTAGCGTAAGCAAGCAATAACATACATAAGCATACAAGCAAAGATCCAAGAAGAAAACAAATAAAAGACTTCGAAAAACTTCAAAAACAACCTAATAAAGTTTCTGTACAGAACGAAATTTTTACAGCAACAAAAATAAATGTTTTTGGTTTTAACCAAAATTACATGTCATAAGCTTCGATTTGCAAAAATAATCACTCAAAACGGAGTTATGAAACTCGAGTTACAGCCTAACAAAGTTTGAATTCAGATATGCTTAAATATTTTTCGTTTGGTTCTCTGGACAGAGGAGATTTTTATGACCTAGTAGGAAAAGAATCAACTAAATTGGATCTGTAGATTAAACGATATACTAGAAAGAAGAATTGGTATAGAATCTGAGATTGGAAAAAATACTGGAAAAGGAAAAAATCAGCCAGTATGCCAAGTGGCACTCTTTGATTGGCTGGAACCCATGGCTGGGTGCTCACCGGACTTGTCGCCGGCGATGAGGAAGACGGAGGCTACAACGAAGTATGAGTGGCGAACGGTGGAGAGGGGGTCTCTATGAAGACGGTGGAGTAGGACACGAAGACGAACTCGTTCTGTACATGCACCACAGGCTCGCTGGAATCCTTCCAGCGGCGGTGGAACTTGACCTCGTCGGCGAAGTTATCCCGCCACGGAATCGAGAGGTTTGATGGGTCAGAGATATTCGCACGATCCATAGGAATAAGTGGAGGGGCGAATGGCTCACCAGAGGCAGTGCTATCTTCATTGGAAACGGCAGCGAATGACGAACTCCGGTGAGCAATTGATCAAGTAGGAGAACAAGGAAGATAGGGGTTTCGGGCTTGGGAATGGAGAGATATGTCATGCCTTTCGCGGTCTTATTTATAGGGGAAGAGCGAGCCGGCGCGGGGAGATCAAGGGAGCTCAATGTCGCCATTAATGGCTGACTGTGAATGTACGTTTCACGATTCCATTCGTCGAATTAAAGCAATAATGTCGAGTTTTGACTCCCTAAATGGATTCGTCATAATGTCCTCCGTATTTTTCGTGAAGACACCAGAGTGAAACGGGCAGGGAATTGAGTGTGAGGAGGCAAGGAAAAGGTGGAGGTGTCCACGGAGTTTGGTTCTGTAGTATGTGTACGTGATCCTTGGGTGGAAGACAACCGTAATGAAGGCTGGGCCTTCCTTGGGCCTTGGCTGCCCACATTTTTTTAAAACGCTTTTTTTACAGAAGCAATGAAACACCAAAATAAAAATAAAAATTAGCCTAAAATCCTAGAAAATTTCACACAATAATATAGTCTTATATATGACCTTGTGAATATTTATGTGACCTAAAATGCATTTAAAAAAATAAAAAAATTGCTGTACTAATAAAATTTGCATCTAAATAAATTGCAAATAATACCCAATAAATATATTTAGTTGTCAAATTCAATTTCCAATATTTCTTTTTTGTTTTTGAAGAAGTCCTTTTATCGTCTCTCTTTATTTTATTTTTGGAATAAGGGAAATGAATTTTGGTGAAACCAAATTTGATCCAAATTCCCAACTTTGAAATTTTAAAAAATGGTTTTAGGGAAACTTCAAACTCTCTCTTTTGGTCCTTGAGTTGCTCAAAGTTCTTTGGATCAAAATTCAAATAAAACAAATAGAGGCAAAAATGCATAAATCATGGATGCATATGAATGATCTATTTATAAACATCCAAATTGAAAATTGGGATGTTATAGCCTTTCTTTTACTTTATGCAGTTTTTATTTTTGAATTTGAGTCTCCATCTTCTCTTAGTAAAGCACCAACTAAGAGGCAATATGATCATACTTGAGTATTGGGTGTAGCTAATATGCGAGTGTGTTTCATGAATGGATCAATGTTTGAGCATGATGGGCTAGGGATAACTTATTTTACCGTTGATATTTTGAAAGAGATGGTTGCTTGTCGATATGCTTGAGTATTTAAATTATCATGTCAAAACTAGACTATTGCTTTGAATCACATAAAAGTCCAAATGTCCATTCTATAAAGAAAAGAATATGATATGACATGATAAACATCATTCCACATAAAAAATTCTGTTTTTATCACTTACCTACTCGAGGACGAGTAGGAGTTAAGCTTGGGGATGCTGATACGTCTCAAACGTATCTATAATTTTTTATTGTTCCATGCTGTTATATTATCAATCTTGGATGTTTTATAATCATTTTATAGTCATTTATATCATTTTTTGGTACTAACCTATTGACATAGTGCCAAGTGCCAGTTGTTGTTCTCTGCATGTTTTTTACATTGCAGGAAATCAATATCAGATGGGGTCCAAATGCAACAAAACTTTACGGAGATTTTTTATGGACCAGAAGGAATGTAATGGGCCCTGGCTGCGCCTAGGGGTGCCCCGAGGGAGGCACAACCCACCAGGGCGCGCCAGGAGGCCCAGGCGTGCCCTGGTGGGTTGTGCCCACCTCGGGTACCCCCGGACCGCCTCTTTGCTCTATAAATACCCCAATATTCCCAAAACCCTAGGCGAGTCGACAAAATATTCATCCAGCCGCCGCAGAGTCCAGACCCACTACATCCAATCTAGACACCATCTCCGATGGGGTTCACCACCTCCATTGGTGCCTCTCCGATGATGCGTGAGTAGTTCTTTGTAGACCTACGGGTTCGTAGTTAGTAGCTATATGGCTTCCTCTCTCTCCCTGAATTCTCAATACAATGGTCTCTCGGAGATCCATATGATGTAACTCTTTTTGCGGTGTGTTTGTTGGGATCTGATGAACTTTGAGTTTATGATGAGTTATATCTTTTTATATCCATGAATGTTATTTGAGTTTCTTTGATCTCTTACATGCATGATCTCTTATAGCCTCGTATTTCTTCTCTGATATTTGGATTTTGGTTGGCCAACTTGATCTATTTATCTTGCAATGGGAAGAGGTGCTTTGTAGTGGGTTCGATCTTACGGTGCTTGATCCCAGTGACAGAAGGGGAAACGACACATATGTATCGTTGCTACTAAGGATAAAACGATGGGATCTATCTCTACATAGGTAGATCTTGTCTACATCATGTCATCGTTCTTATTGCATTACTCCATTTTTCCATGAACTTAATAGACTAGATGCATGCTAGATAGCAGTCGATGTGTGGAGTAATAGTAGTAGATGTAGGCAGGAATCGGTCTACTAATCTTGGACGTGATGCCTATATAAGGATCATTGCATGGATATCGTCATAATTATTTGAAGTTCTATCAATTGCCCAACAGTAATTTGTTCACCCACCGTTTGCTATTTTTCTTGAGAGAAGCCACTAGTGAAATCTACGACCCCCGGGTCTTCTTTCTCATGTATTTGCCTTCGCGATCTATTTTATTTGCTCTTTTTATTCAGATCTATTAAACCAAATATACAAAAATACCTGGCTGCACTTTCTTTTATTTGCGATCTATTTATTCAATCTATTACAACTTTCTCCTGTCCACGCACCATCTTGAGGCGCCGTACCCAAAAGGGATTGGCAACCCCTTTAAGACGTCGGGTTGCGAGGTGTTGTTATTTGTGTGCAGGGGTTGTTTACGTTGTGTTGCTTGGTTCTCCTACTGGTTCGATAACCTTGGTTTCATATCTGAGGGAAATACCTACCGCCACTATGCTGCATCATCCCTTCCTCTTTGGGGAAATACCGACGTAGCTTCAAGCGACATCACACATATAAATATACTATCTTGTACATCTTTTGTAATTGTGAGCACTCGTTAAAATATGACATGCTAAAAGGTTGATGTTCGACAAGGAAGACAACATAATGGGTTATGTTTTCTTATATCCGAATAGAAGTTATATTGTTATAGATCCTCCAACATGTTGAGCTTACCTTTCTCTCTTATGCTAGCCAAATTCTTTGCACCAAGTAGAGATACTACTTGTGCTTCCTGATATGTCTCCAACGTATATATAATTTTTGATTGTTCCATGCTGTTTTATTATCAATGTTGGATGTTTTATAATCATTTTATAGTCATTTTATATTATTTTTTGGTACTAACCTATTGACATAGTGCCAAGTACCAGTTGCTGTTTTTTGCATGTTTTTTACATCGCAAGAAATCAATATCACACGGATTCCATATGCCCCGAAACTTTATGGGGAATTTTTATGGGCCAAAAGGAACACAACGGGCCCTGGTTGCACTTGGGGGAGTCCCGAGGAGGGGACAACCCACCAGGGGTGCCCCCCAGACCGCCTCTTTACTCTATAAATACCCCAATATTCCAGAAACCCTAGAGACGTCAACGAAATATTCATCCAGCCACCGCAGAGTCCAGAACCACCAGATCCAATCTAGACACCATCTCGGATGGCGTTCCCCACCTCCATTGGTGCCTCTCCGATGATGCGTGAGTAGTTCTTTGTAGACCTTCAGGTCCGTAGTTAGTTGCTAGATGGCTTCCTCTCTCTCGCTGAATTCTAAATACAATGGTCTCTTGGAGATCCATATGATGTAACTCTTTTTGCGGTGTGTTTGTTGGGATCTGATGAACTTTGAGTTTATGATCAGTCATATCTTTTTATATCCACGAAAGTTATTTGAGTTTCTTTGGTCTCTTATATCCTCATATTTCTTCTCTGATATTTGGGTTTTGTTTGGCCAACTTGATCTATTTATCTTGCAATGGGAAGAGGTGCCCGGTAGTGGGTTCGATCTTACGATGTTTGATCCCAGTGACAGAAAGGGAAGCGACACGTATGTATCGTTGCTACGAAGGATAAAACGATGGGGTCTATCTCTACATAGATAGATCTTGTCTACATCATGTCATCGTTCTTATTGCAGTACTCCGTTTTCCATGAACTTAATACACTAGATGCATGCTGGATAGCGGTCGATGTGTGGAGTAATAGTAGTAGATGCAGGCAGGAGTCGGTCTACTAATCTTGGACGTGATGCCTATGTAATGATCATTGCCTGGATATCGTCATAATTATTTGAGGTTCTATCAATTTCCCAACAGTAATTTGTTTACCCACCGTTTGCTATCTTTCTTGAGAGAAGCCACTAGTGAAATATATGGCCGTCGGGTCTTCTTTCTCATATATTTGCTTTGCGATCTATTTTATTTTCACTTTTTATTCAGATATATTAAACCAAAAATCCAAAAATACTTTGTTGCACTTTATTTTATTTGCGATCTACTTATTTCATCTATTACAACTTTCTCCCGTCAACACGCAATTTCTGGCGCCGTTACCCGAAAGGGATTGACAACCCCTTTAACACGTCGGGTTGCGAGGTGTTGTTATTTGTGTGCAGGGGCTGTTTACATTGTGTTGCTTGGTTCTCCTACTGGTTCGATAACCTTGGTTTCATTTTTGAGGGAAATACCTACCGCCGTTGTGCTGCATCATCCCTTCCTCTTTGGGGAAATACCGACGTAGATTCAAGCGACATCACTTCCAAACATCCCTTAAACCAGTTTTGCCATGAGAGTCCACATACCTACCTACGGATTGAGTAAGATCCTTCAAGTAAGTTGTCATCGGTGCAAGCAAAAAAAGTTGCTCTCTAAATATGTACGATCTATTAGTGTGAAGAAAATAAGCTTTATATGAACTTGTGATATGGAAGAAATAAAAGCGATGGACTGCATAATATAGTTCTTTATCACAAGTGGCAATATAAAGTGACGTTCTTTTGCATTAACATTATGTGCATCCAACCATAAAAGCGCATGACAACCTATGCTTCCCTCAGCGAAGGGCCTATCTTTTACTTTTATCTTCAACCCTTATACAAGGGTCATGGTGATCTTCACCTTTCCTTTTTACACTTTTTCTTTTTGGCAAGCACTATGTGTTGGAGAAAGATCCAGATATATCCACTCGGATGTAGGTTATCATAAAGTATTATTGTTGACATTACCCTTGAGGAAAAAAGTTGGGAGGCGAAACTATAAGCCCATATCTTTCTCTGTGTCCGACTGAAACTTTGAACTCATAAGTATCGCGTGACACTACTGGAATTAGCTTATTTGCCGTCTGCCAGTTCTTTGCCGTCTGCTAGGAAAACGGACGACAACAAACTGGCTGATGGCAAAGAAGGTCTTTGCCATCAGCCAATTCTTTGCCGTCCGCTAGCAGACGGCAAAGAATCTTTGTCGTCAGCTGGCAAACGGCAAAGAGAGAGGTGGCCCCCGCTAACGAGCTGATTATAAAAAACTTAACGGGCCCCCTTCTTTGCCGTCTGCCAGCAGACGACAAAGAGAAAAAAAGATGACGGCCAAGGTGGGGCGGACGGCAAAGAGCTAACCTAACTAACGGCCGAGCCCCACCCCGCCCCTCCATCTCTCTGTTTCTGTCTCCTCCCCGACAACCACCGCCTCCCGCCGCCGCCCCCGCCGCCAC